>NC_064647.1:248698644-248998644 GCF_023864345.2 Schistocerca serialis cubense | reverse complement strand
TCTCAGAAGAATGCTGAAGATTAAACTGTTGGTCGAATGCTGTGGAGGTTGGATGGGCAGTAGAATCCACTTAAGGAGTGGTAGGTGGGATCTTGTGTAGAATATCTCTCATTTTAGGGAACGATGGTAAGCAATCAAACCCCTGACAAACGATCTTATATCCAAACCTGAAGTTTTCATTGTTTGATCAATTTATTTGATCTCAACTGGTCAGGCACGAATTTTATGGAATTTAAAAACCCAACTT
Source organism: Schistocerca serialis cubense (assembly GCF_023864345.2). Lineage (NCBI taxonomy): Eukaryota > Metazoa > Arthropoda > Insecta > Orthoptera > Acrididae > Schistocerca > Schistocerca serialis. Next base: position 248,998,397 of record NC_064647.1, on the reverse strand, counting down.
TTCACTGCTGGAAGTTCTGGATCCATTTGTTTTATCTGGCGTGTTACCTTCCCCTTCACATTTTCCAGGGAGAAGAAATAAAAACTTTAAGTTTTTTTGAAATTTTGTTAGAGAGTAAAGGACTAGGAAAAGCAGTTGAACACAATAGATAGTGTGTTGAAACAGGTTGCAAGACAAACATGAACAAAAGTAAAACATGGGTAACAGAATACAGTATAATTGTATAATGCTGAAGGAATTAGGTTAGGAAATGAGATAGTAAAAGCAGTTGATGAGTTTTGCTATTAGGGCAGAAAAATAACTAACGTGGATACAGAAGAGAGAGCATAAAATATGGACTGATGATAAAAAGAAAATGAGGATGAATTTATTAACAGAAAATATAAGTTTAACCCTGGAGCGAACATGCCAATGTATGAAGTGCACCAATAACAAATAACATTGTCTTGTGTCATTCCATTGATCTATAATTGAGAGTCCAAACCTATTTCTTCTTCATTGCTTCAGCTAATGTAGTGATAAGTTCTGTTGTCATACTTCCAAGTGAGCAGCAGTTATATAAAATAAACAGTGAGCCTGGTGAGAAATAATTTATGATCTGTACAAGAAAATGGCCCAGATTCTGAACTAGCAGCGTAGTCCCACAATGAGGCAGTTATCTGTGAGATAATTAGTAATCAAATAAGCAGTTGGCAGGGATCTGATGCAACTGTGCAATTTAATTGGTTCAAATGGCTCTGAGCACTATGGGACTTAACATCTGTGGTCATCAGTACCCTAGAACTTCGAACTACTTAAACCTAACTAACCTAAGGACATCACACACATCCATGCCTGAGGCAGGATTCGAACCTGTGACTGGAGCAGTCACGCAGTTCCAGACTGAAGCGCCTAGAACCGCACGGCCACACCAGCCGGCGCAATTTAATTCTTCAAGTGGGTCATTACTATGGGGTGACACTTGTATGTGGCAACAGAGTAAAGTAGTGATAGTTTATTTTATTATAGTTTAGTTAAACAAAGATTAAACTGTTATTTTGCTCATATTTGTACCTATTGTTGTTGTTGTGGTCTTCAGTCCTGAGACTGGTTTGATGCAGCTCTCCATGCGACTCTATCCTGTGCAAGCTTCTTTATCTCCCAGTACCTACTGCAACCTACATCCTTCTGAATCTGTTTAGTTTATTCATCTCTTGGCCTCCCTCTATGATTTTTACCCTCCACGCTGCCCTCCAATACTAAATTTGTGATCCCTTGATGCCTCAGAACATGTCATACCAACCGATCCCATCTTCTAGTCAAGTTGAGCCACAAACTTCTCCCCAATCCTATTCGATACCTCCTCGTTAGTTACGTGATCTACCCATCCAATCTTCAGCATTCTTCTGTAGCACCACATTTATCGTCCATGTTTCACTTACATACATGGCGACACTCCATACAAATACTTTCAGAAACGAGATCCTGACACTTAAATCTGTACTTGATGTTAACAAATTTCTCCTCTTAAGAAACGCTTTCCTTGCCATTGCCAGTCTACATTTTATATCCTCTCTACTTCGACCATCATCAGTTATTTTGCTCCCCAAATAACAAAACTCCTTTACTACTTTAAGTGTCTCATTTCCTAATCTAATTCCCTCAGCATCACCCGACTTAATTTGACTACATTCCATTATCCTCGTTTTGCTTTTGTTGATGTTCATCTTATACCCTCCTTTCAAGACACTGTCCATTCCGTTCAACTGCTCTTCCAAGTCCTTTGCTGTCTCTGACAGAATTACAATGTCATCGGTGAACCTTAAAGTTTTTATTTCTTCTCCATGGATTTTAATACCTACTCTGAACTTTTCTTTTGTTTCCTTTATTGCTTGCTCAATATACAGATTGAATAACATTGGGGATAGGCTACAACCCTGTCTCACTCCCTTCCCAACCACTGCTTCCCTTTCATACCCCTCGACTCTTGTAACTGCTATCTGCTTTCTGCACAAATTGTAAATAGCCTTTCGCTCTCTGTATTTTATCCCTGCCACCTTCAGAATTTGAAAGAGAGTATTCCAATCAGCATTGTCAAATGCTTTCTCTAAGTCTACAAATGCTAGAAACATAGGTTTGCCTTTCCTTAATCTTTCTTCTAAGATAAGTCATAGGGTCAGTATTGCCTCACGTGTTCCAACATTCCTACAGAATCCAAACTGATCTTCCCCGAGGTCGACTTCTATCAGTTTTTCCATTCATCTGTAAAGAATTCGTGTTAGTATTTTGCAGCTGTGACTTATTAAACTGATAGTTTGGTAATTTTCACATCTCTCAACACCTGCTTTCTTTGGGATTGGGATTATTTTATTCTTCTTGAAGTCTAAGGGTATTTCGCCTGTCTCATGCATCTTGCTCACCAGATGGTAGAGTTTTGTCAGGACTGGCTCTCTCGAGGTTGTCAGTAGTTCTAGTGGAATGGTCTACTCCAAGGGCCTTGTTTCGACTCAGGTCTTTCAGTGCTCTGTCAAACTCTTCACGCAGTATCATATCTCCCATTTCATCTTCCTCTACATCCTCTTCCATTTCCACAATATTGTCCTCAAGTACATTGCCCTTGTATAGGCCCTCTATATACTGCTTCCACCTTTCTGCTTTCCCTTCTTTACTTAGAACTGGGTTTCCATCTGAGCTCTTAATATTCATACAAGTGATTCTCTTTTCTCCAAAGGTCTTTTTAATTTTCCTGTAGGCAGTATCTATCTTACCCCTAGTGAGATAAGCCTCTACATCCTGACATTTGTCCTCTAGCCATCGCTGCTTAGCCATTTTGCACTTCCTGTCGATCTCATTTTTAAGACGTTTGGATTCCTTTTTGCCTGCTTCATTTAGTGCGTTTTTATATTTTCTCCTTTCATCAATTAAATTCAATATTACTTCTGTTACCCAAGGGTTTCTACTAGCCCTCATCTTTTTACCTATTTGATCCTCTGCTGCCTTCACTATTTCATACTTCGTCTCCCTTCACTACCTGAATAATTTCTTTTATCTCATCATACATTTCATCAATTTCTTCGTCATCTGCAGAACTAGTTGGCATATAAACTTGTACTACTGTAGTAGGTGTGGGCTTCGTGTCTATCTTGGCCACAATAATGCGTTCACTATGCTGTTTGTAGTAGCTTACCTGTACACCTATTTTTTTATTCATTATTAAACCTACTCCTGCATTACCCCTATTTGATTTTGTATTTATAACCCTGTATTCACCTGAGCAGAAGTCTTGTTCCTCCTGCCACTGAATTTCACTAATTCCCACTATATCTAAATTTAACCTAACCATTTCCCCTTTTTAAATTTTCTAATCTACCTGCCAGGTTAAGGGATCTGACATCCCACGCTCCGATCCGTAGAACGCCAGTTTTCTTTTTCCTGATAACGGCGTCCTCTTGAGTAGTCCCCGCCCGGAGATCAGAATGGGGGACTATTTTACCTCCAGAATATTTGACCCAAGAGGACGCCATCATCATTTAATCATACAGTAAAGCTGCATGCCCTCGGGAAAAATTATGGCTGTAGTTTCCCCTTGCTTTCAGCCGTTCGCAGTACCAGAACAGCAAGGCCATTTTGGTTAGTGTTACAAGGCCAGATCAGTCAATCATCCAGACTGTTGCCCCTGCAACTACTGAAAAGGCTGCTGCCCTCTTCAGGAACCACACATTTCTCTAGCCTCTCAACAGATACCCCTCCGTTGTGGTTGCACCTACGGTACGGCTATCTGTATCATTGAGGCACGCAAGCCTCCCCACCAACGGTACCTAGGTAACATAAAAGACTGCTATTCTTTACACTTGTGCAAAGTACACTGCGTGCTCACCATGTTGTGAAAAACAGTGCGCCCACTCGAGGGTTAAAGGTGAGGAAGTCTCTTGCAAAGAGATTTGTCTCAAGTAGCTTTATACAGAAGTGGTATGTGGATGATAAGCAGTTGAAACAAGAAGAGAACAGAAGCTTTTGAAATGTGACACTACAGTAGAAGGCTGAAGATTAGATGTGTGCATCGAACATCTAATGAGGACGTTCTGAAGAAAATGAGCAGAAAGATATTTGTGACACAACTTGATTAAAAGAAGTGATCAGTTGACAGGACACATCCTGAGTCTCGTCAACTTTGTGAGGGAAGTGCGGTAAGTCAGAATTGTAGAGGGAGACTGAGGAATCATTACAATAAGCATGCTCAAGTCAGTATAGGCTGCAGTTGTTAATGCAGAGACACCTGCATCAAACCAGTGTCCAGACTGAAGACTGCAGCAGCGACACCCACTTCAGATGCTAGGTTGTCGTCATGCATCGTACACTGATGAGCCAAAACGTTATGACCACTGCCACCTGGTCATGCTGAGTGTATGTGATACAGTAAGATAAGAATTGGAGCACAGCCAAATGGGGAATCATTCTAAGGATGGGGGGTAAGTGGTGCAAATGCATAAATCCACCAAATTAAGTGTTTGATGAAAGCCAGATTGTTGTGGCCCAGTGCCTGAGAGTAAACCTCTCAGAAACAGCCCAGACAGTCAGCTGTCTGCACACTACTGTCATGAGTATCTGTGGGAAGTGGTTGGACAATGCTGAAACCACGAGTAGGTGATAAGAACATAGAGCTCAGAGGATTGTCCACTGTAAATCAAGACAGGCAGCAGTCTGTGGCAGATCTGATGAGAGAGTACAGTGCTGGTGCAGACAAGTGTTTCTGAGCACACTGCTCAGTGCACAGTGTTGAACACGGTGTTCTGCAGAGAACCCCTACGTGTTCCCCATGTTGAGCCAACATCATCATTTATGATTTCAGTGGGCACGGGATCATCAAAATTGGCCCTCAGATTAATGAAATCATGTTGCCCAGTCAGATGAGTCCCATTTATTGTTAAACCAGTTCGATGGTCATGTCCATGTGAAAAGCTGCTCGAAACATGCAGTGCGCCGTGCGCCACAGACACGGGCCCGTGGGAGCACTACTGTGTTATCGGGGACATTCACCTGAGCTTCTGCGGGACTCACATTAGTAATCGAAGGCATCGTGACAGCTGTGGACTGTGTGAACATTATTAGGGACCAGTTGTAATCCCTTGTGCTTGATGTCTTCCTGAACAGTGATAGCATGGGCTTTTAAATAGGTGATCATAATGTTTTGGCTCATCAGTGTATGAGAATTGAGCTGTCATCCATGTAGGTGCTCTGGGTTCTGAGAGTACCCGAGTACAGTATTCCCTTAAAACTGCATAGCTGTTATGCTGAATCATACTTAACGTGTTGGATGAACGTGTTCTGTAACTTGCAGGTGTTCGACTTTGAGCTGTCCCCAGAAGACATGGACATGCTGGAGCGCCTGGATAAGGGACCGGCAGGGCGACAAGTCCGAGGCTACATTCCTGGGTAAGTCCTAAGTTCAGTTTATACAAATCACACTATTTTCAGAAACTTAAAATTTTAATTTGTTAAACTTTCCCACTGATTCATTGTCATAATATAGGTGTACTGCTGGTGGCCTGCATCTTCCCAACATGATATTTTGATGTCATACCTTGATGTCATCATCAGCGTTTCCTGAGACTGATTGTTTTGGTGGCTGGGTCCCATTTGTGCCCGTGCTTGGTGTTTACCGTGCCGTCCAGACTCGCTGCACCTGTTTCTTTCAGTGGTATCCTTCTCAAGATGTTCCATATTCTGACCGCACCTGTTGTGGTTGTCCTCCATGGTGGCAGCCATCCAGTGGCGTTCTGTATTAGGTCCGCACCCAGCAGGCACATTCTAGCACTAACCTGGAGCTGTAGACATTTCTTGTGCTGTTTGTGACCACAGCAGCTTTCTCTCATGGCACGCCTGCGAGATGTGATTCCTGCATCGTCAGGCTGCTGCTGGAGTTGCATATTATGTCTGAACACACCACAGTAATTTTGTGTGGTGGTAGCTGCTGTCAAGTGTTCCATATTATGTGTGCTCCCAAGTTGTGCAGTGCATGAGGTTTTAGGTCATTGAAGTTGTTTCATATCTTTTCCTTGACCGCTATGGCTGTCCCTCAAGGAGATAGTTTCCACCTGGTGCTCTTTATGACATCTAATACTGTTAATTAAGCCCCCAGTCATCCGAGGTTCATTACCGGACCAGGTAACTTTTTCTGTGTTTCTGTAGTAGTTCCAAAGCTGGATTCTGTGCCATACTGAGCTGATATCCAGCTTCCCAGTTCATTAGGTTCTCCACCATCCTGATTTCAGTAGATTCACTGTTCAAAAGTAATAGCAGTGTGCATAGCTATAACACCAGGAGAAACGATGATCTTCACTATGCAGGGTTAAATCTGACTTTGGCACAGAAAGTGGTAAATTATGCTGCCACAGAAGTCTTTGGTCACCTACCAAACAGCATCAAAAGCCTGACAGATAGCCAACTAACATTTAAAAATAAATTAAAAGAATTTCTAGATGACAACTCCTACTCATTGGCTGAATTTTTAGATATAAATTAAAGGGGGGAGGGGGGGGGGGCAAAAAAGAAACAAACTTAAACATTTGTGTCATGCAATATTTTGTGTAATGTAATATCTTGTACAGACATGGTGCGTTAAAGTTCCAGGCATTGTCCTATTGCTGATTTAGTGGCCTTGGTGTTCCTTCCATCTTAGGTTCACTATTCTGGTGCTTTCACCAATTTAAGACATTCTGTGTTCACATTGCAGACAGAATGGGAAACGCCTCGAGATGGACACAACCACAAGAAACAGTCACATTGGGCATAGACAGCATAGTGAATTCAGGCACCACCCAGCTATAAATATGGGACCTGGCCAGCAAAGCAATCAATCTCAGGAAACACATGATGAAGACACTGAGTTATGACATCAAAATAGTGTGCTGAGAAGACGTGGGCCACCAGCAATATACCTGGTTCTATGAAATGACACTTAAAATTTTGGTTATTAGTTAAATTAAATTCTGAACAGGTTATTACTTCTGCCTGAAGTATACAAACAGTTTAGCATACTGGCAATAGTATCACAGTACATATACTCCCCTGTGAAGTCTGTTCTCAACAGGCAATCACAAGCAGAACATAACAAAGACATTCTCAAATATAATACTAGATGGAGAAATGACTCACACTATCCATCACTCCCTCTCTGGGAGACATCACCTAGTAGAAGCACTGTCTGTAGATGCAGAGAGGCTTGTGTGTTTGTAAGAAGCTGAGGTTTATACTTGGCTATCACAACTATTGCCATGGTTTCCCATGGTACATGAGCCTCAGGAGATGAACTAGATGAGAGAGTCCCACAATGCCCCTCCCTTCAGTCACTCCTATATCTGCTTCCACAGCATTCCCCTTTTACCTAGATAACGAACCCAAGATGTGATGCAATCCTTACTGAGAGTGTGTGGCATATGGGAAGATGTATCATTAATGGAACCTCAAGGATAACAGGTGACCACTCTGTGTAATTAGCCTTGCACTGTGTGGGATTCTGCGGTGTTGAATAAATAAATCCCCAATTCTCATAGGATGGTAATGGATAACATGAAACAAAATTAACTAAAGATGAGACCTCATACATCCAGACCTATGGAAGCTGTTTCTGCAAATGTCCGCAAATGGATTGGGCAACAGACCATTCCAAGAAGAGGAAACGGTCACTGAGAATTTGGACCAGGTCTACTCAAATCCTTGTTTGGGGCTCAATGGAGGAAACTTCTCAAAGGACAAACAGGAAAGGAAGGTAAAGAATGGCATCCTAAACATAAATGGAGGGAATTAAAAGGTCTTGAAACTAGGAGTTCCTAAAAAAGACTTCCTCAGAGTGAAGGAGGTAATCATAAGATGGGGAACAAGTGAACAAGGGAGTAGTCTGATACTCTCATTTCTCAGGATAAATGGATCCAGAAAAAGTCAAGGCAAAAAGCAAGGGAACACTCCTATAATAATGCAGTCTCGTTTTCAGGAGGGTGGTAATCCATCAGGGACATTTGATTGTCAGCATCAACTCACAGCAACTCACAGCAGATGGAGCTTTTACAGATGGATCTCTCTGGGACAGTTGGTGGCGACACAAGTCCAGGACCCAAATTCTGGTCAGTCTATTTGGACAAAGGTGCTCTTTTCTTGGACGGTGAGAGGATGGAAACAATGGATCAGCCATGCCTAAGATCATGCCTAAGACATCCCCGTGGCAGAGGGTACGAGTTTCTGGTAAAGACAGCAGCTGAGCTCTTCAGGACCGCAAAGGTATCAATTTGGGTAGCAAACCTTCTTAAGGATACTCCTCCTAGCACTCTGTTTGAGAAAGTACTGCTATAGAATCATAAGATCTCGACAAGGACTCAGGGTAATCATCTGAAAGGTTATATTGGATGGCCAACGCTTGTGGTGGAAGTCAGCAAATAATCCCTGGTGACAATGTGAGAACAGGATCTGAAATTGTACTTAGGGCTCTCACAGGTTGCTGTCAGCAACACAGTACAGGGGCAGCTGTCACCCAGAGTCATCTTCTGGGAAGATAAGAGGCGGACATGGCCCTAATCAAGGAACCCTACTATATAAAGGTGACATTTAAAGTCCCAGAGAAACTAGAGGTAAGTTGATTTATGCTAGAAATCTTAAGTAACCCTAGAACATGTGTTTATGTCAAAAATGGAATTTCATTCATACCAATGGCAAACTTTGCTCCACGGATTTGGTGACTGTCAGGATGAAACAATGTGAAGAAAAAAGCATTTGTGTAATCATATTGTCCTCAGCTTTCCTTCCTTACAAGGACAATACTCCTCCTTCCCTGGAAGTGAGGAGACCGGCAGACAGCTGCTAACAGCAGAATGAATGACTGTTGTTTGGTTGTGATGCAAGTACCGGCAACCTTTTGTGGGAAAGCAGTGACACCAACAGATGAGCACTTACTCAAATTTCCACTAGAGAATAATTTGAGAATCTTTAGAAACAGAAGAAGGGAAGAAACAATTGACATAGCTTTTGGGTCTATTCTGATGGGTACTTACGTCAAACAAAGGTACATGTAAATGGAGACATCCTTATCTGACCACAGTAGCATTGCTACCCATCCAGTGTTCAGCAGCATTGTCCTGTAATTTAAAGTACTGTCCAGGTTCACAGTTAAAGGGACTCATGACACACCTGAATAATGCCGATGAAGAGAAAAAATCGCTATACATGATTGAAAACACACACTTAAATGTGTAATCAGGGATTATTGGTAGTTAAGTAGCCACCACATTTTACATCCAATTTGAAAATATTACAATTAGGAAGGAATGGCATTAGAAAAAGGTATTTCATCCTTTCACTAAGGATGCAAACAGTTCATCAGCTTCATGTGTTCTACAGAAGAAAGTTAAAAGACATATGGTTTTGAACAAAGACTGGTTAGAAAACAAAGATATTTCCATGTGGTTGATGAAAACAGATGACTTCACAATAAAGTGTTTCATTTGCCGCTCCATGTTTCAGATAAAATTTGAATGAAGATAAGATAGTCATCAGAAAACACAAAACTCATCCTGGCACAACAGAAGAATCATAAAAATACAACAGTCACAACTTTCTTCGGAAGAAACATATGTGTGAAGAAGATGGTGTAACACATTCTGAAGTTGCACCTGGTTACCACAGTGTAAAGCATGATCTTAGCTAGAAGTATCATTGGAATATCAAATTAAATTGTATCATTCCTTGTTTCCAAACAGTAATATTCCATCTAAAATTTCATGTGGAAGAACTAAGGGAATTGCTATCTCAGAAAATGTATGTGGCCCATACATTCAAGATGTAGTCATAGGCGATTTTCATAAAGCCTACTTTTCTGTGTCTTCAAATATTTCAGGCTAAGGAAATACAAAACCTTTCCTTGTGCAATTCATTATTTTGATGTTAACCACAAGATATGTCAGAAATTGCTAAATTTTTATGAATACTTAAAAAAAAAATTGCTTCTTGTCTTACTGAAAAACAGAAATCCATCCATTTTGATAGCTAATTACAACTGCTATGTCATAAATACTACTGTAAAACATGGCCTTAACATATATCATTATGATGTACAGGGTTTAGTTCTCAAAATCTACAGTGAATTTGGTTCCTCTGCATCAAATGTTCAGTCACTAAGGGAATTTTCAGAGATTGTGTGGATATAGAGTTTAAGGAAATATTACAAAATGTCCATACGAGGTTGCTGTCACTACTTCCTGCAGTTGACAGACTTGTATGCTTCCAGTCTACCATCAAGTCATATTTTATTTCAAAGGGCAAGAAGAATTCTTTGAGATTTATTTGGCAGTTTGTGACATCAAATGGGGAATATGACACTGAAGAAACTGTAAATTCAATTTCTGAATTCCATCTTTGTTTTCTGCAGCATAATTCACCCTTGTTTGAAACTGCTGGTAGAAAACTGTAAAACAACTCAGTTACTTTCATTGAGTTGGACGGTATAATAAGGGAACTTAAGTGCAAGCTAGAGAGCAGGAAACAGAATAAATTCTTAGAAAAAAAGTTCATGAAATCGTGGAGGAAATACCAAAATAACAGAGATTGAATTTTGATAGTGGTGCACAATCTTGCTTGTCACAGTACATCGAAAACTTATGTTAAAACTACGACTTTTCTGAGAACATCGTGTTTAGTCTGCTTGCAAGTTGATGTTGTTGCTTTTTTTTAAATAACAAGAAGATTTTCCTCTGCAATGGCAGTTTTAAAGGTTACAACAATTTGAATCTCAATGTGTATGTAAATCAGTACACAATGAGTTCTGTGATTTCCAGTATAGATATGCTAGACTTGATAAAAGTAAAGCAGAATACCAGATTTTGGCACATTTCTGTAAGCAAGAGACCGCAGTTGACATCAGCCATTTGCAATTACTTAGGCTTGCATCATTCATATTTACAATTCCTACCAGTGACTCATTTTCTGAAAGAATCTTCAGTAAGACAGTGAACCAGAGGTCAGAAGAAAGAAATCAAATGCCCATGGCCTTAGTGAAAAGGGAACTTAAAATAAAAGTGAACTTTTATGAAAGTTGTGGTGACTCATGAATTTTCTGAAAGAGAGAAGGGACAGGAAGGTCTACTGAAAGCAGTAAAGAGTAACATAAAATATGCATTCATGAACACAAAACAGTGATCATGTTACGGTTGGACATTTTCTTCAAGATTTTGTATCTCTCTTTTTTTATCTTAACTTTGAATCAAACTCATTGTATTGCCTGTAAATGTTCATTTAAAAATTCATTTCATGTTAAATGGCAAATCCATACATTACAAGTAAGCGTGAAACAGAGAACACTTTCTTTTTTTTGTGTTAACACAATATTAAAACTAAATGTTATACCTTTAGAAATTATAGGTACAACAAACTGATTATATTACTTAAAATATTTGTAGTAAACTATTATTATTTCCTTCACTCTGTATGATCGAGAAGTTGTCCAGTCCAGGGTTTCTTGAAAGGTGGCATCCCTAGACCACATGTAAATTAAGTTCGAAGTTGAAATGATTGTTAAACAGATCAGTCTATTGGAATCCTAGGAAAATGGGCTGTGACTCATATAGGAAGAACTTTAATTCATGCTTATCTAAAGTCAAAACTTCAATAAGAAACCCAGTAGATTGAGGAAATTGCTGCCACGAATCCAAGAATGGCCAAGAGAGTGGTGTGCTGACCACATGCCCTTCCATAGCCACATATAGTGATGCCTATCAACTGAGGTTGACACAGTGGTCAGTCGATGCCATATGACCTTCTGAGGCCTGCTCAGACAGAGACTGAGGAACGGCATGTGCAGTGAAATCTGCCATTGCAGTCTCATGTTGAGAAAACTCTTCAGTTACCATGAAGTGCAGAAACAGAAATTTATTGTAGTGGAACAACAATAGAGAATTGTAAAGGGAGTAGTTAAGAAGACTGTTTAACCTTGGAAGAAAAAAAGACAATGGGTAAAATATTGGAAGGCCCCCACCAAATAAAACCTTTCTTTCAAGCGAGAAAAGCTATCTTCCTGGCAACTATTCTCTGAGGAAGTAGAAGGTACAGCTGCTTGTGCTAGGCTTCTTAAAATCCTCACTGGAACACTGACTAATCCAGGAGCTACTCTAATGAAGGAGGATGGTGAGCACACGAGGATGGCAAGTGAGACACTGGACGTGATCCTCGAGACCCACCTTTCCTCTTGCACTCTGGAAGATCTCTCAGAACAGGAGTTAGTCTCTGAGAGACACTGGTGTTCAGATAATCAAAGGGAAAACTGGGAATCTGCCAGAGAATGTGTCATTTTAAAAAAAAAATCCAGCGGGCCTTGGAAACTTATAAATGATTCAAGTTGCCACTCCCAGGTGGAATCCTTCCAGCTGCATTGCTACAAGCAGGAGAGGGTTTAATTGAATTCCTATGTTGACTGTTTAGGGTGAGCATAGTTTCAGGAACCATTCCTAATGCTTGGACGAGAGTGAAGGTTGTTCTCTTTCCAGATTCAGGGAGATCTGCTCATTCCAAGGATAAGGATACGAGACCAACCAGTCTGTTTTCTTTTCTTCTAAAGACACTAGGAAAACTGGTTAGGTATGAAGAGGTTAACTGAGGTTCCTCTGCATGTAAACCAACCATGCATAATGACCACGCAACAACATGAAACAACATTTCATCAGCTTGTTGGGAATGGAATGTGAAGAAAGCTCTACACTTTCAGGAAGTGCCCCTCTGCTTCTTCCTGGATATCAAGGGGTCTTTTAGTGATACAAGCTTTGAATCCATGGATAGATCACAGATGAACATGGCAAATGGATTAAGATCATGCTAAGTAGGAGAAAACAAACAATGTAAACTCAGATAGGAATATCAACAGTGTAGGAAAAGGCAGATTGCTAATTACCACAAAGGAGACATGCCAAGTTGCAGACAGGCACAATTAAAAGACATTGCATATAGCTTTCAGCCACAGCCTTCATCAGTACAAGAGAGACAGACACCATTCCCACACACAAGTAAGCACTTCTCATGCACACAAGACCACCACTTCCAGTATCATGGCCCAGGATGCTGGAGTGTATGCACGAGGTGCGCTTCTTATATGTGTGAATGGTGTATGTCACTCTTTTACTGATGAAGGCTGTGGCCGAAAGCCATATGTAAGTGCGTTTTAACTTTGCCTGTCTGCAACCTGACACATCTTTCTTAGGAGGAGAAAGGTAGAAGCCACAATGATGAATGAGAGAATGGCTGCCGTACCACCAAGGAATATCTGCAAGAAGGGGTTCTGTCCCCCCTACTATAGAACCTAGTGGTGAATGAACTAATCGAAGAGTTAAATACTAGAGGCTACTTTTGGCAAGGATACACAAATGTCTTAGTCATAGTAACACTATAAAGATTTGCTAGTACCCTTAGAACAGTGGCATGCTGTGCACACATTGTGGACAACTGGTACACAAAACAAGATCTAAATGTCAGTCCCAAGAAAACTGTTGTAGTACCATTTATGACAGAGCATAAACATACATACAGGAATCTCAGATCCTCAATGAAACCATAGCAGTAGACAGAGTAGTGGATTATCTGGGGATAACCCTGGATGCTAAACTGTCAATTGCCCCTCACATAAAGAAATATGTTGCAAGGTAAAAGGTACTCTTAAGAGCACCAGAAGGGCCTGTGGTAAACACTGCGATCTAAACCTCAGGAGTATGTACTGGATATACACCACTGTAATAAGACCAATGATAATTTATGGGGCTACAGTACGATGGAATAAATTAGAACAGGTTGTGGCTGATAGGGAATTTGGCCAAGTGCAGAGACTGGCCTGCTTAGCTGTAACAGGCAGAATCTGCAGTGCACCCAGTGCTGGGATGGACACCGTGCCGGACTTGCTCCCATTACACCTTTGGATTACGGTGGCAGCAGGGGCATACGGGTTAAAAACTGGCAATAACTGGAGACACTTAGAAATGTATAGAATCTAATTCCAGTGTAGTGAGTGTGGTAATTGTAGTAATGATCAGGGAAATTCCAGTTGCCCATACAATAAATTCCAGCTGCTTCAGTAAACCTTTCAGTATAACAATTGAAAGAAGGGAGCAGTGGAAGAAGAAACCATTACACCATACAGAAGACTGTGTGGTTTACTGATAGGTTGTAAACAGACAAAGGTTTTGGGGCTGGAGTATACAGGCTACATCCTAGACCAGAGAGAGCAGTCTTTCTGGCCACAGTATACCAGGCAGAAATATTCACCATCAGAATGTGAATGGAGGAGTATTTGTGTAGGTGCTACAAGAATCATAGCATCTACATTATTTGGGCAGTGAAGCAACTCTGAAATCTCCGTCAACCACTGAAAAGAAGATCAAAGATCATTACAGAATGCTATGAAGCTCTTGTGAGACAAGAGAAAAGCAACAGGGTAAACCTGCTGTGAGTAAATGGTCACTTAAGAATCAGTGACAATGAACAAGCTGATATAATGACCAGACAGGCACAGTACTCCATTTATTGGACTGGAACCTGGTCTAACCATCACTACTTGAATGGTAAAATCAAAACTATGTGGCTGGATCAGGATACATCACTTAGCATACTGGACCATGATCCAAAAACAAAAATGTGGCCAGCTAATGATGTCAAAGCCGTGCTTGTATAATCTGGATTTGAACAGGGGACAGATTAAACTCATGGTACAACGTGTGACTGGTCATGGGAATGTGAAAAAAAATCGTACCGATTATGAGTATAGAGGAAGATGCCCCTAAGTGTAGACTAAGAGGTGTGTGAGAAAAGTAATGAGACCGATTTTTTATCTACCAATATTTTAAATTTCTTTTAACAACAACATTGTCCCCTTCAAAGTAGTTCCCTTCGGCAGCTGTACACTGGTGGAATTTTCATTCCCAGTCTCGTCAGCAGCACTGAAAGGCATCAGCTAGCAGGGCCACATTTTGGTCACATTTTTTCGAATGTTCTCCAGAGTCTCAAAATAATGTCCTTTTATGACATTTTTGAATTTCCAGAGAAGAAAAAAGTCATGAGGATTCAGATCAGATGAAATGGGGGTCTGTGGAAAAACAGGAATGCCTTTTGAGGTAAAAAAATTCTGTGATAGAAGTGGCTGAATGACATGGGGGATTATCATGATACAGCATCCACTTGTCTGCAGTGCTCGGTCTTGTGTGAGTCACTCTTTTCCTGAGACTTTCAATGACATCTTTGTAAAACACTTGGTTGACAGTTTGTCCTGGAGACACAGTCTCACATGAGCACATACACGTTCAACCTTTTTGTTGAGTTTTTAAGCTGAAGGCCTCCCTGAGTGAGTGAGGTTCATCGTCAATGTGAGTTCAGCGTACAAAAATGGTTTGTGCCATGAAAAACTTTTAATCATGATAAAGAATGTTTCCCGTAGGCCTGTTTCAATTTTTCAAATGTCTGAGTTGTGGATTTCCCAAGTTTAACGCAAAGTTGATGGCATATCTGTTCTAAATTCCACTGCTACATTTTCGTAACACACAACAAAAACACAACTTCACTGATGGTGCTCTCAAAAATCACCTGGTGACTGTATGGTGCTGAAACTTGGACTGAACATCTGAAAGGGATGAACCCAGTGGTCTACGCAACTGAACAACAGCATTGCCAGATCACTCACACTGTTGTCAGTCTCATTACTTTTCTCACACATCTCGTATACATGTCGGAATAACCTGCCATATACACAGTGTGTCATAATAGCAAGAACCAACATGTGTGAAAGTTTGTGTTAGTAGAAACCACATCACTCCACTGCCCATTATTGAAGGATGTGGTAAATGCTTCATGTGGCAACTGCACATGTTGCTACTCATGTAAGACTGCATCTGAAGCCCCAATATTATCTGAGATGCATTTAAAAGGGCTAGATAAAAAGTAATGAGAACCATTATTTTTCATTGAAATGACTTTACTGAAAGAAGTACTTATAGTTGCACACCTTAAATATAATCACCTCCATTATTTATGTCCAGAAGGCATCATATACCATCTGTGCATCTGTTTCTGTTGATGTCCCATATTGACCCCCCCTGTGGCACAGATAATGTCATCGCAGTGGTTCTTTCACTTTGGCAAAGAAATTGTAATCACAGGGACTCGCGCTGGGTGAATGCTGTGGATGTTCCAGTCTCTCCCATCACCAGTGGCACAAGAGGTCCTGGATGGCAGCAGTGATGTGGCATCCCGCATTGTCATGTTGAATGATGAGGTGCCGTTACACGAAATGCTGTCTCTTTCCCCTGAGCATTGGACTGAGGTGGTGTTGCAGGAATGTACAGTAGTAAGCAGCATCTACTGTCACCCTTGGTGGTAAAGCGTGATGCAGTATTACCCTGTCAGTGTCGTATACTACAATGAACATCACCTTCACAGCTCCTCGGACATATTGTGGGGTATCGGATGTGCTGAAATTTTGTAGTATCCCAGGATGTTGTGCAGAACATGGAGCACAGTTTTTGGCATATCTGACTTCTGCTGTCAACTCGTGCACAGTCCAATGGTGATCAGTGTCCAACAAGGAAGTGAGGAGTTGAACTGTATTGTCCTGCATGCGGGATCATTCTGTGCGCATGTGATCCTTCACAGCATCTGTGCCTAATCTGAACACTTTAACCCATTGTACGATTGTGCTGTATGGTAATGCTGCATCATTGCAACTTCATGAGGTCTCTGGAAACATTCTTGTGTACTCTGACCTTGTTCAGTTCAGTCTTGAACTGAGAATGTTGCTCTATCTTTGTAAACATGATGTTAGGGTAGTTGCACTATTGCTATGACATTCAGTGATCTACACACTAAGTAAATTGACAGTGTAGTGTCTCTGCACACTGTACAAACTTGTTTCACAGGCCCTTATTGTGCCAACACAGATTTCAGCTCGCTGACTTGCTGGTTTGATATTGCAGCAATCTTACCACTGCTTTGTATCCAATCCTCTTATGAAATGAGACCTGAAGGTTGCCCTCCAACACCACCTGTCCTCAGGCCTCTGGATTATTTTTTGTCTGTGGCCATCTCAAAAGTGAAGTGCACAACATTCCTGTTGATACGGTCAGAGAACTATACAACCTTCCCAAGCTTTACAAGATGACACTTCCCGAGTAGAGATGTGCACTGATTACTCAGGATGTCCTACCTCCTCTTCATCAATAAAAACATTTCATATAGTTTGTTGTGTTTTATGTTCTTTGATTTCAAATTACAGAATGGAAAACCATCCAGAATACCCGTACAGTGAGCGCTACTAGTTCTGAGAGAAGAGGATGACGGACACACGTGCAAGGACATCTCTCTTCTGAAGACTTTAGACTTGCCTGAGGAGAAGCATGCAAGAAGGAAAATGGCTGTGGACAACTAATTGCAGTAGTTGTAACAAGAAAAAGAACTGACACTGTTTTTGTATCAATAAAGAAACAGTAGTGAATAGTCCTATTCCTGAATTTCCTCAGAACCTCACCTTGTCAACTTCAGCCTCAAGCAGCAGTTTCATCTAGGAACACGTCTATCAAAATGCAGGTACATACAAAAAATTGCTATATTACACAATTAGTTGTAGTTTTCAGCATAAAACAAGTGATAGTCTGCAAAATTATGACAAAGTACTAAAATTACAACTGAGAATATCACATTACAGAGTGTTTAAGAAATATGCATCTCATTTTACAGGACTGTATTTTGTCTGTGAATCCAGTTACAAAGTTGAGGTAGATTTTTACTTCTTGATCATTTATATAATGATCAGGAAGCATATCCTTTTAATTTTCTTCATTTATTCACGGTAGGCAAACTGCAACTTGTTACATCCACTGCTCTCCACAATAACTCACCAGTTCCCCTATTACTGCTGATATGATCACAGTCACATATAAAACATCTTGACAATGCATTCAATTCTAGGAATTGTTGCAATTTGTGTTATAGATAAACTACAGTGAAAGAAGACTAATACAAATAATGTGACATCAAGGTCACTAGAAAACAAAAACATATCTGAAATAAATTAGTTTGAAACTATGTGCAGAGTTTGTTGAAAGTTGGTAATTACACTTGTTCTCAAATACTGGATGAATATAGTGTGGGTAATTTCCAGTCTGTGAGTTATGCTACCTCGAGACATATACACAGTTCCTAACTCTCATATTTGACATATTGTGTTAAACGTTCTGTGTAAGACTGTATCTGTTAATGAGTAGATTGTGACAGCATTTTAAAGTTTTACATTCAGTCAATAACAATACTGAAAATCAACCTCTTGTTGCGCATGACAACCTGCAACTGTGAATGGGTGACCGCTTTATTTGTTTAGTAATATAGGTGACACCTGCTTGTTTGTCACATGGATGCAGCTGCCACTGTTAGGTAAGAGACCGATGGGAAACAGGATATGAATAGCACTATGCGGAATAAACTGTCCCCACTAATATCTGCACATACATATATTTTGACAATTATCATACATGTGCACACAATATAGGGTATACGAATAGACTGAATTAATGCAGCAGCTTGGATGAGCGACCTGAGTCCCAAAGATTAATGTTGTCTATGGTCGATATGACCCATTGATGCAACACAGACACCCCCCCCCCCCCCCTTGTAGTACAGAGTAGTGCATGCGAGTCTTGAGGGAAGACCATGCGGGCATCGACACTGTTGGTGGTCATACAAGCTGGTAGATGCATGACCGGGACCTCCATCCCGACCGGGGCGGGATGCGGAGGCGGAGCGATGGGAGGCATGTCCATCTCGAAGACGTTGAGCCAGCGAGGACAGACAATGCGGCAGCCAGCCCGAGAGCAGGCGGGTTGAATGGCGGATGGCGGGGTGTAGGTGTGGCAAGCCCGGATGCTAATCGGTCATCTGGCAGGACGCACTCACGAGGGAGGGTGAGGCTATGCACAACACTGGCGTTTAACTGGTCATTGGGTGGCGGGGCTGTGGTGTATGTGAACAGAATGAGAACTCGGTCATCGAGAGTGACGATTGAAAAGTCGTCCACGCGGTGTGGGGGCACGTTACAGAGCAGGGTGACTATGGGAGAGGGTGAAACCAGCTCATGGGGTGGAGGGTGGGGTGTTTGAGAAACCAGTGAAAGGCGACAGCGAAGTGTCGGGTGAACAAAACAGTGTGGTGGCCCGAGGAGAAACAGTGTCGGTCTCCACGGCGGCAGAGAGACTGGTGGGAGAGTCATTAGGAGAATCAGACTGAGCCAGCAGAGGGACATTGGGGCCATGAATGCTGGTTTGAGTCGGTGTAACAAAACAGTTTGCAGACTGTCTTTGGCGATGATGTTGAAAGTTGTATTGCCCCACCAGAGGACTTTAAAGGGGCCAAGATAAGTTGGTTGCAGAGATTGTTGGACCGAATCGTCTCTCAGCGTTACATGGGAGCAAATGTTGAGAGTGGCTGGCACGTAAGTGTCTGGTGGGGAGTGCCTGATAGGTGGGTGCAGTCAGGCATGTTTGAAGTGGGTGCGCATGTGACTTATGAAATCTGGGGAGGGGGTGGGGAAGGGGGGGGGGGGGGAGGGAGTCTTCAGGTGCTTGAGGCTGAACGAGTTCCCCTAGTATGATGGGGTTCTCCCTGAAAACA
Organism: Schistocerca serialis cubense; assembly: GCF_023864345.2. Lineage (NCBI taxonomy): Eukaryota > Metazoa > Arthropoda > Insecta > Orthoptera > Acrididae > Schistocerca > Schistocerca serialis. The sequence goes on along the minus strand of NC_064647.1, from coordinate 248,978,750 downwards.
AATTGTGAGATAGATCTCTGTAAGTCGGGCTTGAAAGTCGAATGCAGGCTGAGCAGTACCCGTGGAAGTGCTTCGGACCAGAGGCAGTGATGGCACCTGAGTGCCGTTTTTAGAGTGTGGTGCCACTGTTCCACTAACCTGTTGCTTTGTGGGTGGTAGGCTGTGGTGTGAATTTTCTTTATGCCACAGACGTTACATAAAATGGTGAACAAGAAAGACTTAAACTGCTGACCCTGGTTGGTGGTGATGGTGGTTGGACGACCAAACCTAGCAATCCATTAGGAGATGAAACCCTTGGCCATGGTCTCGGCAGGTAAGGGGACTGTCTCTACCCAGTGGGACGTGCGGCCAGTTGTGGATAGAATGTATCTGTGGCCCTCCGACGGTGGAAGAGGACCGATAAGGTTGATATGTACATGACAAAATTGTCCTGGAGGGATTTCGAACTTGCCCAGTGGTGGGGTAGTGTGGCGGCCAATTTTGTTGCATTGGCAGGGGATGCAGCTGCGTGCCGAGGTCTGGCAGTCCCGTTTTATACTGTTCCAATTGAAACGTTTGGCGATGAGCCATGTAGTGGTGCAGACGCCAGAGTGAGCGAGGTTATGCAGTGCGTTGAAGGCCTGCCGGGAGCAACTATAGTTCAATTCTTTTATCTTGGCGGCTCGCGCATGCCCGCCCAGACGCGGGAGATTGCTGCGTTGCCAGTTGCACACGACGCACGCGCCAATAGAAGCAGTGCCATAGTATAGCATAGTTCGCAAGCTTATGTGTAGGGGGGAGCGCACAGTTCATGAAGTAAAGCCACCACGGCCGCATTAACCCTTTTGCTGCTACAAAGACGTGCTCCCTGCATTCCGCGCTGTGCGCAATTTTGTCACTGCACTGCTCGCCTGTGCAGACACATCATGTTCCGACTGCTTTGACACTCTTATCAATCAATTCCACAAAAACTATTTGGCCCAAAAATTAGATTTTTAAACATCTTCTTTACTGATACCTTCCCCCATAAATGACTTAATTTTATTTCGATGTTCAACACAGTTATTATGCAGCACTAAATATAGTAAAGCATTGCACGAAATTTTGAAGAGTTTGCAGAGGTAAAAGTCCATAGAGTATACTTTGCTTATGGTCGATTTTAGTTGCCACAATGTTGAGAATGAAATGTGGACAAGATACCTAAATTTCATATAAAATTTACTGTATAACAATAGCTCATTTAAGTACCACATAGGTGTCGTATGTAATATTGAGAAATATTCCATCTTTCGCGACTGTAACAAAAGTTTTATTTACACTGAGCACATTTGGCTTTATTTTAAAGCACTTCAATCAATCAAAAGGAAGTAGACAAAATACATTAAACAAAACTGTGGACTTACAAAAACATTAGGACTTGAATATACCGTCTATCAGTGAAGTGCTCTGAGCTATGTCAAATATAATTTTTGTGTGTGGCACACACAAACATCATTTATTTGCTAAAACACTGATCTGCCAACACAAACGTTGAATATTGTGTTACCGCAGCACAAAACTGCGAAAGGTGACTTGGCAATGGAGGAGAGAAAATACTGTCCACTGAAGATGCTTCAAAAGAGAGAAACGTGTCTGGTCTAAATAAGTCTCTTATTACAGTTGCAGAAGAGGAATATATTTCAGTACCGTTGGTAAAACTGTGGCTGTGGAACAAAAACAAGAAAGAGAACATGAGTACCATTGTGTATGTGCCATACCTTTCCTTGATTGAAGTGCTTTAAAATAAAGCCAAATGCGTCCAGTGTAAATAATACTTTTATTACAGTCGCGAAAGATGGAATATTTCTCAATATTACATACGACACCTTTGTCGTACTTAAATTAAATGAGATATTGTTATACAGTAAATTTTATATGAAATTTAGGTATCTTGTCTCTTGTCCACATTTCAATTTCAACATTGTGGCAACTAAAATCGACCATACGGAAAGTATACGCTATGGACTTCTACATCTGCAAACTCTTCAAAATTTCGTGCAATGGTTTACTACATTTAATGCTGCATAATAACTGCATTGAACATCGAAACAAAATTAAGTCATTTATGGGGGGAAGGTATCAGTCAAGAAGACGTGTAAAAATCAAATTTTTGGGCCAAATAGTTTTTGTGAAATCGAATGATAAGTGTGTCAAAGCAGTGGGAACACCATGTGTCTGCACAGGCGAGCAGTGCAGTGATGACAAAATCACGCACAGCGCGGAATGCGGGGAGCACCTGTCTGCAGCAGCGAAAGGGTTAATGAAGAGACAAAGCACTAGAAATTTCAAAAAATTGCATCCAAACGAATATAATTCGTGAAGTAAGGCACTTTGATATTGTTTTTAAATAATGAAAATATTAAGCACCGCATGAGGTTTGAACCCATAACCTTTCATGTTGCAGCCCACCACCTTAACCGTTACGTTAAGGCACCTCATCTGACTATGGAACACCATGAGCACTATAACAAGTCACGCAAAATACTGACAGACACTGTTGGTATGACTATGAATTACTCACGCTTCATCGAAGTACAATAGGAAATAAACAATTACCGCTGTTCTTTATTGCGAAAAAGCGGTTTGTGAGAGTGATACAAACACCTTTCCTTGCTATCGTCTGAATTAGGAGTCTTATTGCTTGTTTGGTTTAATTAATTAATAGAATATGAAGCAATTGGTATAAAGAATGCTTTTTCCAAACTTTCTATAAAAGAATGTCTGCTATCAAGACATTGCTTTTGTTCTATTTATGACTGAATGTTTCTAAAACTGAAGAGACTCGTCCATGCTCTGCACTGCAGTTGAGATGTGGCAACGTCGTTCTCTGTTCATTGGCTGACTGTGTTTTGTGACGTCAGATGCGCAGAACGAACCTAAGCTCGGCCGCCAACATAAATGACGCGCACTTTAGCGTAAGGTACTGGTAGAAGAGTCACACCACACCTCATCCACAACGCTGGGGAATTTAGCTTTAGTAAACACAAGGGATGTTTGAGGGTCCATGAGGACAGCTTGAGATTCCTTGTTGTAGGCTTGTAGGGCAGCCAGGTTGGATCAGTCAGTGATGCATGAAATAGCACTGATCTGTGAAAAAAAATCTGCGGCGATGTTGTCCGTGCCTTTGATGTAGTGAACGTCAGTTGTGAATTGGGAGACCAGATCAAAGTGATGGAAACGCTGAGGGGGTGGGTCTTCGGGGAGGTTGCAGAATGTGTCAGCGAGTAGATTGTGATTTGTGAGGATGAAGTACGAGCAACCCTCCACATCGGGGCAGAAGTGTTTAACGGCCTCATAGACTGCAAGGAGCTCTCTATCGAACGCGGAGTATTTGTTCTGAGCTGTTGAGAGTTTTTAGAGAAGAAATGAAGAGAGGAAACCGTGTCTGCCTTGCGTTGCTGTAGTACTGCCCCCACTTCGATGTCACTGGCGTCCGTAGTGATGAACAACTCAGCCGAGGGGTCGGGGTGGGCGAGTGTCATGGCCTGAGCTAAAGAAGTCTTTAATGCATTGAAAGCCTCCAGCATAGGTGCAGTCCAGCGAACGGGTTTGAGTTCTGAAGACTGTTTACCCGACAGTGAGTCTGTCAGTGGGACCTGCACAGTGGCGGCAGAAGGCAGGTGACGACAGTAGCAATTTATTGTGCCCAGGAAATGTCGAAGTTCTATGTAAGTAGCCCGGGAGTGGCACTGAAGTGATGGCGTGCACGCGAGATTTGGGAGGCTGTATTCCATCGATGGAGATGGTGTAACCCAATACAGTGATGGAAGGCTGACACAACTGGAATTTTTCTTTGTTGGCCTCAACGCTGTTGGAGTTCAAGGTCTGGAGGACCGTGGATGAATGATTTTCATGTTCCTCAGCTGACTTGCTGAAATGAGTGTGTCATCCAGATATGCGAAGTAAAACTCGAACTGTCGTAAGATGGAGTCAATGAAACGCTGCCATGTTTGCACCATGTTTTTAGGCCAAATGGCACGTAGTTGTATTTGAACAAACCAAGCAGTGGGATAATAGCTGTTTTAGGGATGTCATCCGGCACTACGTGAATCTGGTGGTAGGTTTCCAGTCAATAACACTGAAGATTGTAGCGCCCTATAACACATGAGTGAAATCGTTTATGTTAGGCGCGGGGTAATTGTCCATGACAGATGTTGTTGTTGTTGTTGTTGTTGTTGTGGTCTTCAGTCCTGAGACTGGTTTGATGTGGCTCTCCATGCTACTCTATCCTGTGCAAGCTTCTTCACCTCCCAGTACCTACTGCAACCTACATCCTTCTGTATCTGTTTGGTGTATTCATCTCTTGGTCTCCCTCTATGAGTTTTACCCTCCACGCTGCCCTCCAATACTAAATTGGTGATCCCTTGATACCTCAGAACATGTCCTACCAACCGATCCCTTCTTCTAGTCAAGTTGCGCCACAAACTTCTCTTCTCCCCAATCCAATTCAGTACTTCCTCATTAGTTATGTGATCTACCCATCTAATCTTCAGCATTCTTCTGTAGCACCACATTTCAAAATCTTCTATTCTCTTCTTGTCTAAGCTATTTATCGTCCATGTTTCACTTCCATACATGGCTACACTCCATACAAATACTTTGAGAAAAGACTTCCTGACACTTAAATCTATACTCGATGTTAACATATTTCTCTTCTTCAGAAATGCTTTCCTTGCCATTGCCAGTCTACATTTTATATCCTCTCTACTTCAACCATCATCAGTTATTTTGCTCCCCAAATAGCAAAACTCCTTTACTACTTTAAGTGTATCATTTCCTAATCTAATTCCCTCAGAATCACCCGACTTAATTTGACTACATTCCATTATCCTCATTTTGCTGTTGTTGATGTTCATCTTATACCCTCCTTTCAAGACACTGTCCATTCTGTTCAACTGCTCTTCCAGGTCCTTTGCTGTCTCTGACAGAATTACAATGTCATCGGCGAACCTCAAAGTTTTTATTTCTTCTCCATGGATTTTAATACCTACTCCGAATTTTTCTTTTGATTCCTTCACTGCTTGCTCAATATAGAGATTGAATAACATCAGGGAGAGGCTAAATCCCTGTCTCACTCCCTTCCCAACCACTGCTTCCCTTTCATGTCCCTCGACTCTTATAACTGCCATCTGGTTTCTGTACAAATTGTAAATAGGCTTTTGCTCCCTGTATTTTACCCCTGCCACCTTCAGAATTTGAAAGAGAGTATTCCAGTCAACATTGTCAAAAGCTTTCTCTAAGTCTACAAATGCTAGAAATGTAGGTTTGCCTTTCCTTAATCCAGCTTCAAAGATAAGTCGTAGGATCAGTATTGCCTCACGTCTTCTGATATTTCTATGGAATCCAAACTGATCTTCCCGAAGGTCGGCTTCTACTAGTTTTTCCATTTGTCTGTAAAGAATTCGGAATAGTATTTTGCAGCCATGACTTACTAAACAGATAGTTCGGTAATTTTCACATCTGTCAACACCTGCTTTCTTTGGGATTGGAATTATTATATTCTTCTTGAAATCTGAGGGTATTTCGCCTGTCTCATACATCTTGCTCACCAGATGGTAGAGTTTTGTCAGGACTGGCTCTCCCAAGGCTGTCAGTAGTTCTAATGGAATGTTGTCTACTCCCGGGGCCTTGTTTCAACTCAGGTCTTTCAGTGCTCTGTCAAACTATTCACGCAGTATCATATCTCCCATTTCATCTTCATCTACATCCTCTTCCATTTCCATAATATTCTCCTCAAGTACATCACCCTTGTATAGACCCTCAATATACTCCTTCCACCTCTCTGCTTGCCTTCTTTGCTTAGAACTGGGTTTCCATCTGAGCTCTTGATATTCGTACAAGTGGTTCTCTTTTCTCCAAAGGTCTCTTTAAGGTTCTTGTAGGCAGTATCTATCTTACCCCTAGTGAGAGAAGCCTCAGCATCCTTACATTTGTCCTCTAGCCATCCCTGCTTGGCCATTTTGCACTTCCTGTCGATTTCATTTTTAAGACGTTTGTAGTCCTTTTTGCCTGCTTCATTTACTGCATTTTTATATTTTCTCCTTTCATCAATGAAATTCAATATTTCTTCTGTTAGCCAAGGATTTCTACTAGTCCTCATCTTTTTATCTACTTGATCCTCTGCTACCTTCACTATTTTGTCTCTCAAAGCTACCCATTCTTGTTCTACTGTATTTCTTTCCCCCATTCATGTCAATTGTTCCCTTATGCTCTTCCTGAAACCCTGCACAACTTCTGGTTTAGTCAGTTTATCCAGGACCCATCTGCTTAAATTACCACCTTTTTGTAGTTTCTTCAGTTTTAATCTACAGTTCATAACCAACAGATTGCAGTCAGAGTCCACATCTGCCCTTGGAAATGTCTTACAATTTAAAACCTGGTTCCTAAATCTCTGTCTTACCATTATATAATCTATCTGAAACCTGTCAGTATCTCCAGGCTTCTTCCATGTATACAACCTTCTTTCATGATTCTTGGACCAAGTGTTAGCTATGATTAAGTTATACTCTGTGCAAAATTCTACCAGGTGGCTTCCTCTTTCATTTCTTAGCCCCAATCCATATTCACCTACTACGTTTCCTTCTCTCCCTTTTCCTACTGATGAATTTCAGTCACCGATGACTATTAAATTTTAGTCTCCCTTCACTATCTGAATAATTTCTTTTATTTCATCATACATTTCTTCAATTTCTTCGTCATCTGCAGAGCTAGTTGGCATATAAACTTGTACTACTGTAGTAGGTGTGGGCTTCATGTCTATCTTGGCCACAATAATGCGTTCACCTTGCTGTCTGTAGTAGCTTACCTGCATTCCTATTTTCCTATTCATTATTAAACCTACTCCTGCATTACCCCTATTTGATTTAGTGTTCATAACCCTGTAGTCACCTGACCATAAGTCGTGTTGCCACTATATGTAACTTTAACCTATCCATTTCCCTTTTTAAATTTTCTAACCTACCCGCCCAATTAAGGGATCTGACATTCCACGCTCCGATCCGTAGAACGCCAATTTTTTTTTTTCTCCTGATAATGACATCCTCTGGAGTAGTCCCCGCCCAGAGATCCGAATGGGGGACTATTTTACCTCCAGAATATTTTATCCAAGAGGCCACCATGATCATTTAACCATACAGTAAAGCTGCATGCCCTCGGGAAAAATTACGGCTGTAGTCTCCCCTTGCTTTCAGCCGTTCGCAGTACCAGCACAGCAAGACCGTTTTGGTTAGTGTTACAAGGCCAGATCAGTCAATCATCCAGACTGTTGCCCCTGCAAACTACTGAAAAGGCTGCTGCCCCTCTTCAGGAACCACACGTTTGTCTGGCCTCTCAACAGATACCCCTCCGTTGTGGTTGCACCTAAAGTACGGCTATCTGTATCGTGTATCGCTGAGACACGCAAGTCTCCCCACCAACGGCAAGCTCCATGGTTCACAGGGGGGGAGGGGGGGGGGGCCTTGTGCATGAGAGAGGGGGGATGTTTATCAACATGCAGGCAGCTGCCCGTGCAGTGAGCGTGGTCATATCGCGCGCACGAGTGTTATTAGAAGCACTGTCTGACACATATGGCAGTGAATGTGGCAAGCGCGTCGGGGATGCAGAGTCTACCAGAGGCGTATCATCACACGCAATTAATGTTTTTGGACTAACCAAGAATGAAACACCCCCAGGCTGTGGCTAAGCCATGTCTCCGCAATATCCTTTCTTTCAGGAGTGCTAGTTCTGTAAGGTTCGCAGGAGAGCTTCTGTAAAGTTTGGAAGGTAGGAGACGAGGTACTGGCAGAAGTAAAGCTGTGAGGACAGGGCGGGAGTTGTGCTTGGGTAGCTCAGTTGGTAGAACACTTGCCCGCGAAAGGCAAAGGTCTTGAGTTCAAGTCTCGGTCCAGCACACAGTTTTAATCTGGCAGGAAGTTTCAGAGTCCATTGTTTGAGTTAACGGTGTAGCACTCGACTGTTGTAGAACAACAAAGTTTGAGGTTAATGTGGCTGGAGATCATGAATCACTATGAAGTAATGGAGAGCCGGCCGTTGGTGAAGGATTGAAGGGACCTGGCAGTCATAGTTGGGCTTCCAAATCTTCAAATAAAGTGTTGGGTGAGGTGGCCATGGTGGCATGCCCATAACCTGTTGATTTACAACACCTAGCGCGGATGACTTAAAACTTTGGGGGCACCAGTATGGGAAACAGGATACGAATAACAGTATGCAGAATAAACTGTCCCCACTAATATCTGCACATACATATATTTCAACAATTATCATACATGTGCACACAGTACAAGGTATAAGAACAGACTGAATTAACATGGCGGCTCAGATGAGCGACCTGAGTCCCAAAGATTAATGTTGTCTATGGTTGATATGACCAATTTATGCCAGTAGCAGAGTTGTGATAAGTTATCAACCTACATTCATATTCTGTTAAGATATTGGTGAATGGCCACTTCATTTTAATAGCAGATGCTATCTGATAGGAGTTATCTCACTGTTTATGTAGTGTCATAAAAGACAAGCCACAGATAAGGTAATTATATAACTGCTGTAAGTACTGAGGAATTGAGTTCCGCAGCACAGTCTGCAGACAGTACACAAGTATTACTCACTACCTGCTAAACCTGGAACAGCAAGATGACTGGCAATATGGAATACTTAACTTTCTTCAATGGACACAAAATGCCCATTCTAGGGCTTGGAACAGCACATGTATGTTAGATTTTGCTACGTGTCTACAGCTGGATCCCCATATTCTCATGCCCTCTTAATTATTTACTGTAAAGTCTCTCAACCTGTCATTAGTGGGATTACAGACAAGATTTGTATTCATTTATTAACCAGTCTTATGTTGTATTACATATTAACCAGTCTTAAGTTGTATTACAATTGATTTATGTTGTATTAGTGACATTTATTGCATGATTTCATACATGACTTGTTGTTATGATTGTACAGATCCATCTACTTTTATCTGTTTGCAGTAGTGTATGATGTAACTCTTCAATTTTTTTCTTTTTTTTTTTCTATAACTGAGTAATACTTTTCAAACAACAGAAAATTAGGGATGGAATGAGAACAATATGAAAAGGGTTGACTGCTATCCCCTTTTCTATATAATGAGTATTTGCTTCTTCATATTTACTGAACTTCCTTGCAGTTGTTCTCCGTACCACTTACTGGAGAGGAAATGTGCAGGGTAAAACATTTTGGGGGTTTAAATACTAGCTACTTTGGCTGATATTCATAAGGTACAGCAGGCCGAATTTAATTTACAACTTACACTACTCTGTGATGTACTCTGTTCATATTAATGTATTGTCTGTATGGAGAATTGAAAATTTTATATGCCCAACTTGCTTGTGTTTGTTGTTATTGTTAACATTTAGTGCTAACAAACTGTTTGCTTCTGTTGTTCCTTAAGTTCATGAGTGTACATTTATCTATATTAAGTAATACACTTTCAAACCCTGGAACAACTTCTTCCAGACTTGTTCCTTTAGTTAAATATTGGCTCCATCAACAGATAGGATGGCATTGTTCGGGACATAATCAGGAAGGTTATTAATGTAGACTGAGAAAAACAGTGGTCCTATCACACATGCCTTGGCATACCACATATGATCTTCCTCATGTATGTTTGTATGTTTGTTGCTACTCTCATCTGATACCTGTCTTTGATATATGAGTTTGTCATTTTGAGTACATGTTACAGAATATGACAGTTATTGATTCTTCCCTATCCAGTGCTTTCAAAGTCCACAAATTCTTGTGTTGCTAAAGTGGTGGATTTATTCTTCTCAGATCCACACTGAATTCTGGACAGTATATTTTGCAATGCAAAGAATTTTATTAACATTTTATATAGTGTACAAAGATTTATGACATGAGTGGTAAAATTCTCACATGCTGCAGTTTTTACCTTTCTTGTAATCAATCTTTAAGCATAGTTATAAAAGCCAAGCATTTCTTAAGGTGCCATGAGACAGCTCTCTGCCATGGACTTATTAATCATATTAGCAAGTAGCTTCGTAATAAATTTGATGACAATTTGACTGAAATATCTGATGTGCTGTAATAATGATGGCTCATAGTTTTGTATTTTAGTTGCATACTACTCTCTGTCCATGCACAAAATCATTCTCCTATTTCTTCCTCAGAGTTACTTTATTTTTTATCCTGACATTGATTATGTTTCTGTTCCTTTTTTCATTATTTTTCTAACTGCCATGAGTAATGTAACATCAACTAAAATCAGATATTTTTTCCATTACCATAGTAACGCAGGTTTGCAGCATTAGTGGACTCTGAACATAGTAAGTTCTGCTGATCTCTTCACACCAAATGTGGCTCTTCTACTTTACTGGTATAAAAATAGGTATTGTATGAAAGGAGTCAGAGGTAATATTATGTAAACCGTCTTCTTCTTCTTCTTCCCCCCCCCCTTTCTTTTAAAAAAAAAAGAAGAGAGAAAAAGAAATAAAGGGAAATCTGCTTTGATTGCAATAAAGATGGATTCTTTAATTTCTATTTATTTGCCATTGATCATTTTGTGTGAAATACTGTAGACTCTGTCATTTTTTAGATAGCTAACAGTAGTGCAGTCAAATCGAAATGTGCAGCAACAATCATAAGTATGAAAATCAACATTATTTATTTATTCCATCAAGAAACAAAAACAATACATGGTAATTGCCATTAAAAGCTAACAAAAGAAAGAATTATAAAGTTACACTACTGTTTATCGAAATCTTGCAACTCCAATTGTGCTTGGAGTCACAGGAAGGTCTTCTTCTGTGCAGGAGACATGGCATAGTCGAGAATGCAGTAGGTGTTTCATGGTATGTGCTTCTCTGCAATCATAGTTGATGTTTATACACAGGGAAGTGCCTTTTCTGGAGGTTACTCCGGATCTTCCAACTCCAGAATGAGAATGGATGAGTGACCTCCACATGATTCAATACTGTTCATGCCTAGATGAGAGGGTTTCTGACATGGATAGGCCAGATAGAGTTAGTCTTATGTTTGGAAATCAACCACTGTTTTCTTGCTGTTGCTGCTGCTGTTTGTTAGACTGAAGTGGTTGCAAGGAAACTCCTCCTGGACCTCAACCTTGGAGTTACTGGAATGTGCCCATGCAATGGATGGTTTGTCTGATGATCCCAATTTGTTCTTTACACACTGTGAGCTACTACACAATGAATATCTGGGGGTGTTAATGCTTGTGAGCTGGTAGAGTTTTACAAGTGGCATAGGTTTCAAACAACAATCTGTAATTAGACTACACATTTCATTTGATTCCTTATAAACTAAGTTTGCAAGGGTAGATTTTTACCAGGCTGGACATGCATACTCTGCTGCACTGTAACCAGCTGTTAGTGTTTTCATTCTCAGGGTACGTGATCAAGATCTCCCCTTGCTACCAATGATTGTGTGAAGGATATCATTTCTGGCTTCATTCTCATACTCTCACAATGCTTCTTGTTCTTCAGAGTATGATCAGAGTGACTCCCAGACATTTTGGTTGAAGTGTGTATACCAACTGTATCTGTTGTCATGTGGTTATAAGTTTACAATGTGCATGATTGTGCTTAAGATGAAACACACACAGTTGGATTTTATATGAGTTTGGGTGAAGTTGGTTTTTCGAATAATAGAAACTCAAATTTTTCAGTGCATCTGTCAGGTGGGATTCATTGTCTTCAAAAGATTTCCCTTAACACACTAATTCAAGAACATGAGCGTAAAAGAAACTCGTGTTCACTGACAGTGGTTTGTCATTGGTGCTGATGTTAAATGACATTGGTGGAACAACCCTTCCTCATGGTAAGCCATTTACTTGACCTCTCCATCAGCTATGTTGACCTTTGAAGTCTGCATAAAATTCCCTGTTTTGGGGTAAATTTTGAATAAATTTGGCGAAATCACAATCTTTCATTTGGTAGCTGGTTTAAAATTTCAGGTACTGAACTGAACAGAAGCAATTCAGTGATCTACATGGTTAATGAAATCAACATTATCCATATCATAGAATTCTTTTATAAGCATAATTTGTTTTCTCCCAGCGTGTTACATTATTTGTTTTGAAATTTCTAAATGACATGTATAAGACAGAGAGAGTAGGTAATTTTATTAGAAATTTTGAGGGTATTCACTTTTGGGAAGCTTGCTATTCTTGCAGCCTATGCCTTGGAGTGTCAGTACTTCTCTCATTTCTGTTCTTGTGTTTGAGAATTGCTTCCCTGGCAACAAATTCTTTAACATGGAGTGTTTTCATGGTGAATTTGTAACATCATGTATGATCTCTACCCTGATGTCTGTACGTCAACTTACCTCATAATTAATTCCCAGTCACTGTTCTCAGAGTTAATTACTTTCCTGCTATGCAGTGCCACGGAAGTGTGCCCCTAGAATTTGTCACCTTGTTGTGATGTGCAGGTGCTGAAAGAGAGCTCCAGTCTCTCCAAGCTACTGAATAAAGTGAACAGCTTTGCAGTAAGATGTTTTTCACATACGCTTCAATTACAGTAATAGCTGAATGATCTCTTTTGTTTTGCAGCTCATGACATTTTATAACATACCCATGAACTGATTTGATGTTAGCAGTCGAATGAATGACACTTCTTAATGATCATTTACATTGTTGTGTATGCTCCTTTACTCCTTGGCCTCCAAGGCACCACCAAGCCAAGCTGTGACACCTAAAGAACAAGTGATGGCATAGTCTTTGACCTAGTGTGCTGTCCATTGTCCTGTATTCTTCCACATCCAGAAATGGAAGTGCACCGTTCTCTACCTTGAGTGTGAACTGTATTTTCCTGTGCGTTTTATTCAAAAATATGAGACCATATGGCTAATGTATCATCCACTTATCTGAACCAGCATTGTGGATGTAAGGGACATAAACAAAGTGCCATTACTTCAAAGACCTCCACAAATATACTGGCTGCTAATAGAGATCAGGAAGACCCTATTGCTATACCATCTGTCTGCCCATAGTATTTTCCTCACCATTTGAAATGTGTTGAAGGCAAACATAGCTCATTGTGGTCACATATATCTGGTGGTTCATGCTCTTGTATGATCCAGCAGTTTGGTCTAGTGGCAAGTTTGTGAATAATGATTTACGTTCAAACTGACTGTGATGTCTGTGGGTAAAATTATTTCTCTCTTTATGCTTTCTATGAAGTGCATTGAGTTCTTCACATGAGAGTCCATTTTGCCAGCTAGAGATCTTAGTTCACAGGCTAGACATTTTGCCATATTAGATGCAGGTGAATTGATCCTGTTCACTACTGGCCTCAAATTTTCCTAATGTATTTTTGGCTCTCAGTAGATTCTAGGAGTGACTGGTACTGTGGGAATGAGTCCCTTGGCTGTGTAAGTGTCAGTTCTGAAGTCCCTGATTGTCAGTTGTGTTACGTTATCTGCTTTTTAATTTGGAGAAATGCGAGTCAGTATTTCGCAACCACGGTGACTACCTCCCTGCTGTGTGCAGTATTTCCTTCTGGTTTAGGACAACATTTCTGATGTTTGCCGCTGCAATGCCAATTGTAAGCTGTTTGACTATCCTGACTCAATAATAAGGATGTCTGTTAACTGCATGGTAGGTAGCAGTGTTTATTGTAAACAGGCCTCTTTTCTTACTGGCAAAAATTATTGTCATTATTTGATAAGTGTGAGTGTGGTCTTATACATATTAAGATAAGGATAGAAAACGAAGAGGACAGTCTGATATAAATGAGGAAGCAGCAGCTTTCCTGTTAATTTTGCTGTATTAAACACAATACGTGTAAGCACAAATACTACCTAGCCATGCAGTGCTAGTTTTTTTATTGATACTGTGTACCAACATGGAAAATTCATTGGGGTCCAGTTGAATAACAAATTAAAATGGAGTGTATATGTGATTGAATTAAATCACAAAGCTCAGTTCAGTCTGTTCTGCCATGAGAGACATTTTTCAGTGTGCTGACCAAAAGGCAAGAGTGTTGCATATTTTAACTCTCTGTTCATTTGTGGCATTATGTTCTGAGGCAGTGCACCTAAAGGAAACAAAGTGTTTGTTTAGCAGAACTGATCAGTATGAATATTGTGATTCTTGAGTTTCTCCTGGCGTATTTGATAATCAAGATATCCACGGGTGTACTGCCAGTCTACAGTGTCCAACGGGCACAATATTTCGGCGATCATACGTGTTGCCATCATCAGGCGAACTGATAGACTGAGCTCCTGTGAACATGCCAGCACGGAGATCCATACGCTGTGGCTGCTACCCCCCGCCTGCAGCGCGCTCCCTCCGCTGTCCACTCCCCGCGCGACGGTCGGGCGGCGGAACATATTGCGACGTTGTCTCAGATGACATCGGTGTGATGGCTCTGTCCGCCGTGGTCGTCACAACTATGCGTTTGCTTGATTTACTCTTGATTAACCCAATCACTGGTTCCCAAGCCTTGCTAAGATTATAGCCAGAGTCACGGTTTATGAGGATGTCATTGGTGCGAATTTCGATGGCCTCTCTAAGAACGCTGTCCCAGTATCTCGACGTCTGTACCAGAATCCTCGTGCGTTCATACTCCATAGTGTGAATTTCCGACAAACAATGTTCAGCAACCGATGACTTGCTCAGATACATCATTCAAGTGTGCCTCTGGTGTTCACGGCATCGATCCTCGACGGTACACATCGTCTGACCAATATACGACTTGCCACATTGACATGGAATCTGGTACATGCCGGCCTTCCTCAAACCGAGGTCATCTTTGGTGCTCCCCACCAGTGCACAGCTGGTTCCCGAGGATAGATATATACTTGTGTTGGCCTGCTGTGTCTTCCAGAATGTTGAGACCACCCAGAAAATGCCATGAAAACTTCTCTAGATCATAATGCTCCCTCCTCCAACATGGACCCTTCTGATCATTGTGGCAGGGTATTTGCTTTCAGATGTTTTATGCTGTACATGCCAATGCCTATGTGTCTGGCGGATCATAAAACATGATTCATCTGAAAAGGTCAAGTGTCGCCACTCAGTGGATGTTCAACTGTGGTATGGGCGTACAAATTCCAGCCTTTGTTGCCAATTAACAGCAGACAGTACGGGTGCCTGCTGCAGTGCCTGCTGCAGTGGCCCATACGCAGCAACATTCGCTGAATGCTCGATGATGAGACTCTGTTGGTAACCCTTCAGTTCATCTGGACAGTCAGCTGCTTGACAGTTGGATGTCTGTTCACCCGAAGACATCTCTCCAGCCGTTGTTCACCTCTGTCATCTATGGCCTGTGGTACAACACAGTTGACCCAGCGCTGGGTTTGGATAATACCTTTTTGCCATGTGTGGTATACTTTAACCATGGTGGCACATGAACAGTTTAAAAACTTAGCAGTTTAAGAAATGCTCCCACTCTCAGCCCAAAACTGATTGATCGTGTCCTTTTGTGACACGAGATAAATTGTTCCATTTCTGCATTATGACTATGATTGCACTGTTTTTCCCAATTGCCAGACATGCTTTATATACTCTCCATTGATAGTGATGTAGGAGGTTATTGCATGTTGACACAGAATATATTCCTAGAATCATTATTTAAAGCCAGCTCTTGAAACTTTGCTAACAGACTTTCTCAGAATAATTTATGTTTATCCTCAAGAGTCTTCCATTTCTCTGTAACACTCTCCCACAGATTAAACAAACCTATACTATTCATGCTGCCCTTCCCCATATACTTTCAATGTTCCCTGTTAGTCCTATGTGGTAAGGGTCCCACACACTTAAGTACTGGAAATGTATCAAAGCTCTGAGAGAGAAAAAATGGGAATCTATTTGATGCAAGCAAGAAATAAAACCGCTCCGAATACCTGTTCCGGTCAGTTACTTTTATACCATCAAGTGCTTCTTAAGTTTGAGATTTGACTACAAACATGTGCTTTTATAATGACTGCCTTTGTCCTGCATTAGGGTATCTGTTCGCAAAATATTCACACAATTTGGTGCTTACAAGTGAGTTCATTGTGAAGACAGTATCAGATAGGGAAAAATCCTGGATTTTACAGTGCAGTTGGAGAAAAGAAAACAGAACTGTTACTAGTTGTATAGCAAATAAGAAGTTACCCTTTACATACAGGGCTATTACAAATGATTGAAGCGATTTCATAAATTCGCTGTAGCTCCATTCATTGACATATGGTCACGACACACTACAGATACGTAGAAAACTCATAAAGTTTTGTTTGGCTGAAGCCGCACTTCAGGTTTCTGCCGCCAGAGCGCTCGAGAGCGCAGTGAGACAAAATGGCGACAGGAGCCGAGAAAGCGTATGTCGTGCTTGAAATGCACTCACATCAGTCAGTCATAACAGTGCAACGACACTTCAGGACGAAGTTCAACAAAGATCCACCAACTGCTAACTCCATTCGGCGATGGTATGCGCAGTTTAAAGCTTCTGGATGCCTCTGTAAGGGGAAATCAACAGGTCGGCCTGCAGTGAGTGAAGAAACGGTTGAACGGGTGCGGGCAAGTTTCACGCGTAGCCTGCAGAAGTCGACGAATAAAGCAAGCAGGGAGCTAAACATACCACAGCCGACGGTTTGGAAAATCTTACGGAAAAGGCTAAAGCAGAAGCATTACCATTTACAATTGCTACAAGCCCTGACACCCGATGACAAAGTCAAACGCTTTGAATTTTCGGCTCGGTTGCAACAGCTCATGGAAGAGGATGCGTCAGTGCGAAACTTGTTTTCAGTGATGAAGCAACATTTTTTCCTTAATGGTGAAGTGAACAGACACAATGTGTGAATCTGGGTGGTAGAGAATCCTCACACATTCGTGCAGCAAATTCGCAATTCACCAAAAGTTAACGTGTTTTGTGCAATCTCACGGTTTAAAGTTTACGGCCCCTTTTTCTTCTGCGAAAAAAACGTTACAGGACACGTGTATCTGGACATGCTGGAAAATTGGCTCATGCCACAACTGGAGACCGACAGTGCCAACTTCATCTTTCAACAGGATGGTGCTCCACCGCACTTCCATCATGATGTTCGGCATTTCTTAAACAGGGGATTGGAAAACCGATGGATCGGTCGTGGTGGAGATCATGATCAACAATTCATGTCATGGCCTCCACACTCTCCCGACTTAACCCCATGCGATTTCTTTCTGTGGGGTTATGTGAAAGATTCAGTGTTTAAACCTCCTCTACCAAGAAACGTGCCAGAACTGTGAGCTCGCATCAACGATGATTTCGAACTCATTGATGGGGACATGCTGCGCCGAGTGTGGGAGGAACTTGATTATCGGCTTGATGTCTGCCGAATCACTAAAGGGGCACATATCGAACATTTGTGAATGCCTAAAAAAACTTTTTGAGTTTTTGTATGTGTGTGCAAAGCATTGTGAAAATATCTCAAATAATAAAGTTATTGTAGAGCTGTGAAATCACTTCAATCATTTGTAATAACCCTGTACTGTCAGAAGTAATGAAATTCAATAGCTGCAAGGTGAAGATAAAAAATTCTCAGGTCAGTGAAAGAATTATGGTTCACCATAAGCTGTAAGCTTTGTAATCTGTGTTTTCACTAATGGCTTTGAAAGGTATGAAAGTATTTAAAAAATGGTTGGTTTGTTCAGCAATAAAGATATAGCTCATGTGATGAAGTGATTCTCATCTCATCTGGAACCAAAGTTTTAACAAAAGAAATGACTTTGGAGGAATCAATATTGGATCTGTCAGCTGTAGAAAAGTAAAATAGGTAGAAACAGTAATAGGTAAGGGAATTCAGACACCATCAATGCCAGGATGCTCATTACAGGATGGTGAGTGAAATTCAATGGGTCACTTATTACTGACTCTCCAGCACTCATGGAACCCAAAGAGATCAATCTACATCTACAAGTACATGATTACTCTGCTATTCACAATAAAGTGACTGGCAGAGGGTTCAATAAACCACCTTCAAGCTGTCTCTCTTCCGTTCCACTCTCGAACGGTGCGCAGGAAAATTGAACAGTTAAATTTTTCTGTGCGAGCCCTGATTTATTTTATTTTATCATGATGATCATTTCTCCCTATGTAGGTGGGTGCCAACAGAATCTTTCCACAATCGGAGTAGAAAACTGGTGATTGAAGTTTCTTGAGAAGATCCCATCGCAACAAAAAACACCTTTGTTTTAATGATTGCCACTCTAATTCATGTATCATATCTTTGGAACTGTCTCCCCTATTTTGTGATAATACAAAACAAACAGCCCTTCTTTGAACGTGTTCATGTCATCCGTCAGTCTCACCTGATGCTGAACCCACACCGTACAGCAATATTCCAGAATTGGGTGTACAAGCATGGTGTAAGCAGTCTCATTAGTAGACTTATTGCTCCTTCTAAATGTTCTCCCAATGAATCGCAGTCTTTTTGTTTGCTCTACCCATAAAATTAATTATGTGCTCATTCCAATTTAGGTTATTCGTAATTGTAATCCCTAAGTATTTAGTTGAATTTACAGCCTTCAAATTTGTGTGACTTATTGCATAATCAAAAGTTAGTGGATTTCTTTTACATGTGAACAACTTCACACTTTTCTTTATTCAGGGTCAATTGCCACTTTTCACACCATACAGGTATCTTATCTAAATCATTTTGCAATTTGTTTTGGTCATCTGATGACTTTGCAAGATGGTAAATGACAGCATCATCTGCAAACAATCTAAGAAGGCTACTCAGACTGTCTTCTATGTCATTAATATAGATCAGGATCCATAGAGGACCTATAACACTTCCTTGAGAAACGCCAAGCATCACTTCTGTTTTACTTGATGACTTTCCATCTATTACTATGAACTGTGATCTTTCTGATAGGATATCATGAATCCAGTCACACAAGTGAGGTGATATTCCATAGGCGTGCAGTTTGATTAGAAGATGCTTGCAAGGAACATTGTAAAAAGCCTTCTGGAAATCTAAAAACGTGGTCCTTTTGACATCCCCTGTCGATAGCACTAATTACTTCATGAGTATAATGAGCTAGTTGTGTTTCACAAGAACGATATTTTCTGAATCCGTGCTGACTGTGTGTCAATAAATCATTTTCTTCAAGGTATTTCATAATGTTTGAACACAGTATATCTTCCAAAACCCTATTGTAAATCGACATTAGTGATATGGCCCTGTAATTCAGTGGACTACCCCTAGTTTCCTTTTTGGGTATTGGTGTGACTTGAGCAATTTTTCCAGTATCTAGGTACGGATCTTTCTGTGAGTGAGGGTTTGTATATAATTGCTAAATATGGAGCTGTTGTATAAGTATACACTGAAAGGAACCTGACTGGTATCTACAACTACATTTATACTCCGCAAGCCACCCACCAGTGTGTGGCAGAGGGCACTTTATGTGCCACTGTCATTACCTCCCTTTCCTGTTCCAGTTGCGTATGGTTTGCGGGAACAACGACTGCCAGAAAGCATCTGTGCGCGCTCGAATCTCTCTAATTTTACATTCGTGGTCTCCTCGGGAGGTATAAGTAGGGGGAAGCAATATATTCGATACCTCATCCAGAAATGCACCCTCTCAAACCTGGACAGCAAGCTACACTGCAATGCAGAGTGCCTCTCTGTATACAATGTGGACTGCAGACCTTGCCTTTATTAAGTAATTTAAGCTGCTTTGCTACACCGAGGATATCTGCTTCTATGTTTCTCATCTTGGCAGTTGTCTTGATTGGAATTCAGGAATATTTACTATGTCTTCTTTAGTGAAGGAGTTTCAGAAAACCATGTTTAATAACTCTTCTTTAGTGGCACTGTCATCAGTGACTTCACCGTTGTTATTGTGCAGTGAAGGTACTGATTGCGTCTTGCCACTGGTGTGCTTTATGTATGCCAGAATCCCTTTGGGTTTTCTACGAGATTCAGAGACAGTGTTTCATTGTGGAAGTTATTAAAGGCATTTTGCATTGATGTACACACTATCTTTCAAACTTTTGCAAAAGTTTGCCAGTCTTGGGCATTTTACATTCTTTTAAATTTGGCACGTTTTTTCATTGCTTCTGTAACAGTGATCTGACCCATTTTGTGTACCATGGGGAATCAGTACCATCACTTATTAATTTGTGCGGTATATATCTCAATTACTGTCGATACTATCTCTTTGAAATCATTCCACATCTTTTCTATGCTTACATGATCAGATCAAAAGCAGTGGAGACTGTCTCTTAAAAAGGTGTTAAGAACATTTTCATCAGCTTTTTTAAATAGATGTGCAAGAACATTTTCATCAGCTTTTTTAAATAGATGTGCCTTGCATTTCTTTTTGATGGTTGTGGGTGTTATGGTATTCAGCCTAGTAGCAACTGCCTTGTGGCCACTAATCCCTGTATTCATCATTATATGCCCTATGTGTCCAGGATTATTTGTTGCTAAGAGGTCACGTATGATTTCGCAACCATTTACACTTCGAGTGGGCTCATGAACTAATTGTTCAAAATAATTTTCTGAGGAAGCATTCAATACAATTTCGAATGATGTTTTATGCCTGCCACTGGCTTTAAGCATTTTATTTTTCCAGCATATTGAGGGTAGATTGAAATCACCACCAACTATAGTTGTACGGGTGGGGTACCTATTTGAAATGAGACTCAAGTTTTCTTTGAACTGTTTGGCAACTATATCTTCCGAGCCAGGGGGCCGGTAAAATAATCCAACTAATAGTTTAGTACGATTGTCAAGTACAACCTCTGCCCATACTATTCCACAGAAACTATCTACTTCAATTTCACTAGAAGGTAAACTACTTACTCTATTTACTCTATCCTTTCTGAACACTGATAGGTCATTTGAAAAAGTTTCATATAGACTCATTTCCAGCTTTAGCCAGCTTTCTGTACCCATAACCATTTGAGCTTCAGTGTTTTCTATTAGGGCTTAGAGCTCTGGATCTTTCCCAACACGGCTATGACAATTTACCTATTATTTCCACAACTACCTTACTGTGTTTTACCTGCCCCATTTTACATGAACGCCCTTTCTGGGGTTCCCTGAGGCCCTCTAACCTAAAAAAACTGACCAGTCCCTTGCACACAGCTCCACTACATGTGTAGTCACTCCTGTGTGTAGTGTACTCCCGATCTATTAAGCAGAACCCAGAAACCCACCACCCGAAGGCGCAAGTTAAGGAATCTGCAGCCTACATGGTCACAGAACTGCCTGAGCCTCTGATTGACACCCTCCACTGAGCTCTGCACCAAAGGACCACAACTGGTTCTATCAACAATGCTGCAGAGTGTGAACTCTGCCTTAATATCGGAAGCCAGACTGGCAGTCCTTACCATTTCTGCTAGCCACCTGAAACCAGAGAGAATCTCCTCTGATACAGAGCAACACGCATCATTGGTACCAACATGAGCCACCACCTGCAGTTGGCTGCGCCCTATACTCTTCATGATATCTGGAAGCACCTTTTCCACACCTGGAATGACCCTTCCCCCCCTCCCCCTGGTATGCACATGGAGTGTGCACTGGTTTCCTTCGCCTCCTTGGCAGCCATGTTCCTAAGGAACCCCATTACATGCCTAATGTTGGAGCTACCAGCAAACCCATCCTCTGTGAATGCCCAGACCTTGTGGGCTGAGAAGCTTTCTCTGGAACAGTGTGGATGACTGCATCCAGCTTAGAGAATTTGCCAGCCATAGATAACGCCCAAAACCTGCTTGTGAAATGAACCGGGGGGGCCCTACAATCGGCACCTCGGAAAGTATTTCACCGCATGCCAGACTTTGGAATGATCTCCCACTCGACCATGCATGAGAGGTGAACCTCAGTCCAGGCAGTACCTGAGGCGGCCACAGCAGTAGACCGATTGGGGGACACAAGGGACGTGATCAACGTCCTTCGCATCCCCACATCTGACCCCCCATGGTGACGCCCCTTGGCAGCAGCCTCAAGCTGTGTGATGGAAGCCAACACCGTGTGGAGCTGTGAGTGAATGTTCACTAACTCAGCTCACATCTGCACACAGCAATCACAGTTCTTATCCATTACTGAAGTCGCTCCCATTTGAAGCTCATAAAGATATGTAACATATGACCGGTGTACTCGCCTTATTAACAGCAGTTACTTGTGGTGCTGTGTCACTGACAGTCTATCCAACACTAGCAATACAATTCTTTTATTCTGTAAGATGCTGCAACAGTGGTGAGTGACAGTGACTCAGTGGTGTGCAAAGACCCCCAGGTGACAGCTGCTAGCTCCAGCAGAGTGTGCAGCGATGTGCTCGGTTGCAGCTGCGGGGGGACACTTGGTGGGAGAGCTGCCTCGGTGAAGTACTGGGAGCCAGTGTAGCCTGGCGAACGTGTTTGGCAGGTGGTAGTTGCATAGCTACTCTAGTGGTCAGTCAAGTGCATGCCACAGATCCCAAATTTGGCATCCTTTGGAGACACCCACAGATGAATGAGATTTCCCTAAAGGTTGAACCTTCCCGGTGGCACCAGCTCGAGGATTGTCAGGGCTGGTAGTGGCTCATATGCCAAGAGCTAGTGGCTAAACGTAGATGTAGAAGAAGCTGACTGGGCCACATGGAACTGACAGCTGACGTGGAATATGCCACGATTTCAGCAGTGGTTGAAGATGAGGTATTGCTGGTCTTGGAGCCACAAGTATTTGTAGTGACACTCCACTGCTTTGCTGTGACAGGACTACACCTTTGGTCCCATAGATGACTGAGGCAGTGCAACACTGGGACACAGTATGAGGAGCTTCAGCTCACCACCAGGGCGAGACTGGAGCCTTTCACCATGCTGCTCCAGCAATATTCCATTTCCTTCAGTGGGTTATTGTAGGCAGCTAGCTTGCGTGCCTCACTACGGATTGTGAAATCTGGTCAGAAATGTGTCGTAACAAGATTTTTTTTTTTTAAAGTACAACTGGTAAAAATATCCTAAAATACCATCTTCAATTACAGAATGTTATTCTGTAAGATATTTGTTACAAATAATTCACTGGCACAATTTTTTTTTAAAGACTGTTACCTTGTAGCTCCCTGTCACACGTAATATTTATGTTGATAATTTTCTGATTATGCCTGTCTATGTACAGCCGAATAAAACAAGTGCCAATGTCACCGTCAATGGCATGATAAAATTGGTCTGTATTCAGTTACACATTCATGGACATAACCTGAAAATAACCACTGACATACTTATTTTAAAATAAATTATTCTTTCAGCCAGCATGATTGTTAACTACACACAAATTGTCACACTATTGTTGATGTTACAGGCACTGGGAGATGATATAGAGAAGGCGATAGATGCAGCACTGGAGATTGGGTACAGACACATAGATACAGCCCGGAGGTATAATAATGAAGCCCAAATTGGGAGGACATTGAAGAAATGGCTTGATTCTGGAAAAATCAAGAGAGAAGATCTTTTTATTGTGACAAAGGTAAAAAGTTCTCAAATCGGTCATCTTATTTAATTGGATAACATAGTATGAACTTTCAAAAAGGAGTGTTTTAAAATAGAAGTGAATGAATAAAAAATTGCAGAGACTGTGGAAGAGGTAAAAAGCCTCTTAGAAGTGCTGCAGTATGGGATGTACCATTCTGCTTTATTTGACAGTTTAAGAAACTGTAATGTAGCTGACATTAAGCTGTTAGGTAGTAATCAGATATCAACATCAGATTATTATCACTCAAAGTATAGGAGTCAAGAAGTTTTCACTGCAGATGAAGAATGTAAGCTTTATGATTAATTAAAAGTCTGATCTAAGGACTGCCTGACAGTAAGGTAACACAGCTAAATTCAAACATATTAAAGTCATTGAGATGTAATTAAAATAGTTGGAATTGTCAGGGTCAAGTATTTCATCAGCCAATATTAAGATACCATTGCACAAAAATCTCAAAGCACAAGTCTGTGAAGACCAACAGCTTTTGCAAAGCAAATTTTACATAATTTGTTGACTATTATGAACAAGCTGTGTATTCAGATGATTTCACAGCAGTGTGAATATACAGCCTAGATATTGTACTTGGTTCATTCTGTGCTGAAATGAACTGCACAACTGAATATGAACACAGAACAAACAAACAAAAATCTAGACTTTTTAGCTGTGGTCCTAGGCTTACATTGGAAAAAGCAATGAACTGAAAACATACACAAATTAAGGGCACCTGAAGATGAAGATGTCTGGCATTTTGCAAACACAGCAGCAAAAAGTGAAACTATTTGGTTGGTTGATTTGGGCGAGGGGATCAAATCAGAGGGATCATTGGTCCCCCTGGATGAGGAAGGAATTTGGCTGTGACCTTTCAAAGGAAACATCTCACCATTTGCCTGAGGTCATTTAGGGAAATCATGGAATAGGTGATTAAGGGAAATCATGGAAAATCTAAATCAGGATGGGCCGACATGGGTTTGAACCATAGTCCTCCCGAGTCCGGCGTGCTAACCACTGCTCCACTTCGAAATAACTTAATTGAACTGAAAACTTTTAAAACATTATAAAAAAATTCATAGATTTGAGTAAAGAAGATGGAATATTAGAAAAAAATTAAATTCAAGGCTTCAAGAAAATTTATATTGGATGAACCTTCTGATAGTGAAAACGGTGAAGCTCTTTTACAAGATAATTCTCAGTGTGAAAAAGTGGACTTGAAATTATAGCAGTCTGAGAGCAAACAAATTATTTCATACTTGTGGAGTTTATAGAAAAGAGCAACAAGTACTATAAGTAGTGGAATTAGAAGAGAAAAAACAAAAACTACAAAGTAAAATTCATACAATCAATTATATTTTTACTCGTTGCATTTTGTACAAGTAATTTTTCTGCTTTTTATCCATAAAATATAATAGGTCTATTACATTAAAAATATTTGTTTAGTTGGTTTAAAAATAAAAAGAGCTGTTGTTTAGTTGTTGGAAGGTCACCCACTCCTTTTTGAAATGTGTGCCATCTGCACAAAACACATTGTAATTGAAATGTAAGCTTTGGCATTTTGTTTATTACTTGGGAATGCAGAGGCACAGTTTTAAGAATTGCACACAGAAACAGAAGAAATGTACGCTTTGTCAATGTTGCAACTGTGGCTGAAGAACATTCGTATAAAAGTACACTGCGAAGGGTCAGACAGAGTGCATGCTCACCATCATAGAATTTGGTTGCATCTGGAAATGCCATATCTAAAAGCATGACTAAAACATTAGTTGGTACAAGAACCAGGAATACTGTGTAGTGAAAAAAAAAGGCTTGGTTTTAGCTGAGCAGAGTCAGAAGTGGGACAACCCCAAAACATGCCATTAGTTTCCTGCAAAATGTATTTACTAAGCATAACAACTTCACAGCTGAGAAACTTGAAACTAAGGGGATTAATATTAGTTTCAAAGTAGTGTTGACTGTGAGCTGAGAGATAAAGTAATGGATAGCACTATATGATCAAAAAATATTATAAGAGGTATTCAAACGAAACCCGTTCACTAGTGTAAAGTAACGGTAATGATTTTATTAACACCATGTTTCATCACCTATGACAATACATGACAGAACACCATATTCCTCCTCATGATAACGTTGCAGGTGACTCAAAGACAGCGCCATTTGAGTATTGCACTGTTTGGCAGTCACTTGGTGCGGAACCCACTGTGCACACATTTTTCGGAAGTTCAAGTCTTGATGCATTATGGTGTGGGCAGTGCCCATGCTAATACCTAGTAACTGATGGATCTCATCCATGGTGATTTTGTGGTTGTCCAAGACTAAAGCACTCAGTTCTGCAACCATTTCTGGTGTGATGACACAATGAGCCTGTCTAGGACGAGCATCATCTTCCAGTGACTCACACCCCTCAAGGAATCGTTTGCACCATTCCACAACACTTGAACGACTCAGGCTGTGCTCACCATACGCAGCCTTCATCCGTTGATATATTTCATGGCCTCCAAATCCCTCCACTGCCAAAAATTGAAACACTCCTCATTGTTCCTGCTTACTCGCCTTCATGTTTGGTAGTGGGCAATAACTTCTGTGACCACCTTCTCTTCTATGTGAAACCATGCTGGTGCTATGCAACATCAAACGGTTGACACTCATCAGTCTCTTTAATAATAGATGGCACCACCATACCCGCAGTTATGTGGTGCCACCTTATGTGTAAGGCAAAGGTAGACACACATCAGGTTTAATTTGAATGAACCTCATAAAAAAAGCGGTTTTTTATTCCAAGGAATGATCAACATTCCTGTTAAATAGGCTCCTCTTTCACAGTCAGGTACCAAGAGCAACTAACAGGAGAAGATTCCCAAGTGTCAGTAAACGATCGTTGTGAAACTTGGCAGGTCTGGAGAGGGGGTAAAATAGTGCAGTATATTTTTTTTTAGTTTGAGGCCAGTTTTACTTTTAAGGGGTAAAACATACCCTGAAATATAATTTAGCATTTTAGGTTTGGAGAGAATTTCTTCAAAACAACAATACACAAAAAATGTTTTTCTTGTATTTTTTAGAAAACTGTATAATCAACTATTTTAATAACTTGAAATTTTGCAAAATGCATCACCACCATTTATTGATTTTGCAAAATGAAAACTTTTATTATATCATAAATTAAAGAAGCTTTCAAGCCAAATACATTCCTGTGCAGTAAAGCTGGTTTCTAAAACACCATTTTCGGAAAATAAGCTGTACACAATGTGCCATCACGGTAGTTTCAACACACCTAATTAAAATATCTAATCATTAATTAATATTCTAATTATTTATTTTGCTTATATTTTTTATGTTTTAAATTGTTATTTTGCATTTTACATGCATGGCTTTTTTTGTCTTTTAGTTTACTGTTTCATATACGTGCATTTTGTTAGTTGGAAATAATAAGTAACTCATTATTATGATAGAAAATAATTACAGTAATGATAATCTGTAAGGGAATACTTAAACCATAACATTTGTTTTAAACCATGAATATAAAATGAACGAAATTTCTTCACATTGTATACATGACAGAGAAGCCAGTATAAAACAAACTTCTGCAGGATTTCAAATTTTCACTGGTTATCATCTAAATATCCTGATTTGTATCAGGCTTATTTCAGTACATCGGTGAGCCTTGGTGAAAAGAGCTGATTATGTATTAGTGACTGCAGCTTGATTGTGTTATTTATCAAGTGGTGATTGACATCATAACCATGCAACAGAACTAGATCTGAAAATCTTCTCACAAATTTCTTCCAACATCGAAATCTGTGTATGTTCCATGGCTGTAACTGTGGTGGTAAGCCCTTTGGAATCACTAGATGGTCTCAGGTACGATGCTCTAAAAAGTTCATTCGCACTGACCACAGCAAAAACCTAACAATAAAATGGATATTTCTCCCTCATTGGGAAAGAAAATATATTTCAAATATCTTTTGTCCTGGTCAGATGTTTGTTTCCCAGACTTTGATGCTGCCACAAGGGCACTTGGTATTTCATCATTAGTTTCTTTTGAAACTATGAAAAGTGGGATAGTCAGTGTGAAAAAAAAAAAACACCTTTTTGGCCATCATACCTGAGAACAAGAAACCTCTGGTGACCCCGCAGAGCTTGATGGCACAGGTACAGCCATGGAACATATACGGCTTTCTGTTTTGGAATAACTTTGTGAGAAGATTTTCAGTTCTAGTTCTGGTGAATGATTATGACTATCTCCACTTGAGAAACAATACAGTGAAGCTGCAGTACATAATTAATTCCCTTCACCATGACTTACCAATATACTGAAATATGCCTGGCAAAAATCAGTATACATAGAAGATCACCACTGAAAATTTGAAATCATGCAGAATTCTGTTTTATACTGGCTTCTCTGTCATGCATATTATGTGAAGCTTATTGTCATGCATATTATGTGAAGAATTTTCTTTCATTTTATGTGCATGGTGTAACAAAATGTTATGTTTTAAGCATTTCCTTACAGATTATCATTATTGTACTTATTTTCTATCACAATAATAAGTTACTTATGATTTTCAACTATCAAAATATATGTATATGAAACAGTAAACTGAAAAACAAAAAAAGCCATGAATGTAAAATAGCAATTTAAAACATAAAAAATATAAGTAAAATAAATTATTACAATAGTAATGAATGTTTAGATATTTTAATTATGTACACTGAAAATACTCCAACAGTACATAGTGTACAGTTTATTTTCCAAAACAGGTACTTCAGAAACCAGCTTTACGACACAGGGATGTACGTGGCTGGAATGCTTCTTTAATTTATGTTGTAACACAAGTTTTCAGTTTTTCAGATTTGATGAATAGTGGTGGGGTATTTTGCAAAATTTCAGATTATCACAATAATTGATTATATAGGTTTCAAGGGCATCAAGTACATATCAGCTTTTGTATGTGAAACATTTTTTGCATATCACTGTTTCAAAAAAATTCCCTTTAAACTTAAAATGCCAAATTATTTTTCAGGGCGTCTTTTACCCCTTTAAGTGAAATTGGGCACAAATAAAAAAATATGTATTGCATTATTCTGCACCGTAGATACACCCACCGAGTTTCATCAATATCTTTTATTGACACTTCTCTCGTGAATCATGTCAAAGTATATGGGCAACCAGTCATTTATCAGTGGAACATACAATTTCTTGAAATATGCTGAAGTTAAGCATTTGCATGAGACAGTAGATAGAAAGATACTGCAAACAATTGTCCACCATTATAGAAAATTTTATAATAGGCAATCTGCAAGTGCCTTTTCAGCCATCTGACTACAAACAATGTATTGTCAGAGCCATAGTTTGGATTTTTAAGGAATTCCAATGCTTAGAAGGCTATTTACAGATACAGCAAGAATGTACATAAAGATTGTAGGCTAATAGAATATGCCATGATCTGTCAAAGGCAACTGACTACATAAATCATATATAAAAACAAAGATGAGGTGACCTACCGAACGAAAGCGCTGGCAGGTCGATAGACACACAAACAAACACAAACACACACACAAAATTCAAGCTTTCGCAACAAACTGTTGCCTCATCAGGAAAGAGGGAAGGAGAGGGAAAGACGAAAGGAAGTGGGTTTTAAGGGAGAGGGTAAGGAGTCATTCCAATCCCGGGAGCGGAAAGACTTACCTTAGGGGGAAAGAAGGACACACACACATATCCATCCATCCACTACATAAATCATTATATGCTTTCATGTAATCTTTTGCTGCTCATTTTAATTTCTCTCTATCATTACTTTTTTCCATCTACAGGTTGATGCCTTTTTGGAATAATGCTATGTTTCCCTGTTGAACGTGAATATCATTTGTTTATCTTGTGTAGTAGCTATCAATTCTCTCCCCTTTTTTTTAAAAAAAAAGGAAAAAAAAGAAAAAAAGTCACAATCACATCATATTGCAACATGTAGAGAAATTCTTCTGTGGAGCAGAAGGTATAATTTCAGTTTGTATTTGAAGTTAGTTTTATTATCCATTAAATTCTTTTGACACAGTCAAAGATTTTTATGACTGAATACACCTCATTGCTTTTGGTGTCACACTGATGATACAGTGAGGGATAGTGTACAGTAATTCATTTCACCTTCTAGTATTATGTTTGTGAATGTTACACTTGTTTACAGACTGATTGCTTGGTGACAACACACTTCATACTGTAGTAAATGTACTGTGAGGCTGTTTGTGGGGCAGTGGGTGGAAAATAAAAGTTGATATATTATGGTATGTTGCCGTCGTCAACCCAGGCTCTCTAGCTACAATGTTGGCAACCAGAAAGTAATTAGCAAAAATGTGATGCCTGTAATTAGAGTTCACTGTGCCCACTCTGATGGAGAAATAAATTATTCGTTATTGAAGTTCATTACTTGAAGATTTAGGATGATGTCTGGGATTCATAGAAACTGCAGTTTACTATAACAATTTTCACTATATTCTGAAAAAGATAAAGCATAAAATTCCAAATGATTACCCACATCAGCTATTGTACTATCAGAGCTGTTCAGAGTCTATAGTGTGGATCCTATTTTCCCTAGAAGACGAAACTGTTCAATAATTGTTATCAATGTAAATGTTCAAAGTGAATGCTCGCCAAAATTTGATGTTAATACTCATCAAACACCACGCTAGTAATGGAAGAAAGTCTGTCCTGTGGTGACACGTGAAAATACGACATACACAAACTGAGGATAAATCACTGAAGTTGTTCCACCATTAACACTTTACCCCAAAGCAAACTCATTGTTACGTGCATACCAAGTTACATAGTACAGCATCCAACACTGTTCCTGGCAACTGCACAAATGCGACGCGGCTTCTGACATGGAGTGCGCACTGATATGAATCTAGAAGAGAACTGAGGCCTTACTCTGGCTCGCATGCTCTTATTTATATAGCCGTGGTGCGGACCACCGAAGGCGCAGATGACAAAAGTTTGCCTTACTGACCAGCCGCTGGGCTAGCAAAACACCACTTCAGTTTACTAAATAATTAATTGCTTCATGCACTTAAGGCCAATGAAGCTCTTGATTTAATTGTGTAATTAGCACACAGGAGAGTAATAATAAAATTCTGATGTGGCTACGTTAAATACCTTTGGCGAGAGAATTATTTTAGTTGTACTGCACGCAATAGATGAGCTCTGAACTTGCCCTTTGGAGAGACGCTACAGCTATAGTTATATAGCTGCCTTTTAGAAACTTCTCACATCTTTGTTATTATAGCGTATCTCCATTCTACCTATATCTAAACATCCTAGCTTTATCTAATCACTTACTTAATCCATCTTGCTTCCAAACTTTTAGGACAAAAAAACAGAAAATCATGAATTTCAACCAAAATATTACGTTGTGAGATCCAGCATGCTCATCATCATCACCACCATCACCATTGTTTAAGACTGATTATGCCTTTCAGCCTTCAGTCTGGAGCATAGCCCTCTTATAAAATTCCTCCATGATCCCCTATTCAGTGCTAACATTGGTGCCTCTTCTGACGTTAAACCTATTACTTCAAAATCATTCTTAACCGAATCCGGGTACCTTCTCCTTGGTCTGCCCTGACTACTCCTACCCTCTACTGCTGAACCCATGAGTCTCTTGGGTAACCTTGCTTCTCCCATGCGTGTAACATGACCCCACCATCTAAGCCTGTTCGCCCTGACTGCTACATCTGTAGAGTTCATTCCCAGTTTTTCTTTGATTTCCTCATTGTGGACACCCTCCTGCCACCGTTCCCATCTACTAGTACCTGCAATCATCCTAGCTACTTTCATATCTGTAACCTCAAACTTGTTGATAAGGTAACCTGAATCCACCCAACTTTCGCTCCCATACAACAAAGTTGGTCGAAAGATTGAACGATGCACAGATAACTTAGTCTTGGTACTGACTTCCTTCTTGCAGAAGAGAGTAGATTGTAGCTGAGCACTCACTGCATTAGCTTTGCTACACCTCGCTTCCAGTTCTTTCACTATGTTGCTATCCTGTGAGAATATACATTATAAGTACTTGAAACCGTCCACCTGTTCTAACTTTGTTCCTCCTATTTGGCACTCAATCCGTTTATATTTCTTTCCCACTGACATTACTTTCGTTTTGGAGATGCTAATCTTCATACCATAGTCCTTACATTTCTGATCTAGCTCTGAAATATTACTTTGCAAACTTTCAATCGAATCTGCCATCACAACTAAGTCATCCGCATATGCAAGACTGCTTATTTTGTGTTCACATATCTTAATCTCACCCAGCCAGTCTATGATTTTCAACATATGATCCATAAATAATATGAACAACTGTGGAGACAGGTTGCAGCCTTGTCTTACCCCTGAAACTACTCTGAACCATGAACTCAATTTACCGTCAACTCTAACTGCTGCCTGACTATCCATGTAAAGACCTTTAATTGCTTGCAAAAGTTTGCCTCCTATTCCATAATCTCGTAGAACAGACAATAACTTCCTCCTAGGAACCTGGCCATATGCCTTTTCTAGATCTATAAAGCATAGATACAATTCCCTGTTCCACTCATAACACTTCTCCATTATTTGCCGTAAGCTAAAGATCTGGTCCTGACAACCTCTAAGAGGCCTAAACCCACACTGATTTTCATCCAATTGGTCCTCAACTAATACTCACATTTTCCTTTCAACAATACCTGAGAAGATTTTACCCACAATGCTGATTAAAGAGATACCTCTGTAGTTGTTACAATCTTTTCTGTTTCCATGTTTAAAGATTGGTGTGATTACTGCTTTTGTCCAGTCTGATGGAACCTGTCCCGACTCCCAGGCCATTTCAATTATCCTGTGTAGCCATTTAAGACCTGACATTCCACTGTATTTGATGAGTTCCAACTTAATTTCATCCACCCCAGCTGCTTTATTGCACTGCAATCTATTGACCATTTTCTCCACTTCCTCAAATGTGATCCTATTTCCATCATCATTCCTATCCCATTCTACCTCGAAATCTGAAACATTACTGATCGTATTTTCACCTACATTGAGCAACTCTTCAAAATATTCCCTCCATCTACCCAAGGCATCCACAGGATTCACCAGCAGTTTTCCTGACCTGTCCAAAATACTTGTCATTTCCTTCATACCTCCCTTTCGAAGACTGCTAATTACACTCCAGAATGGTTTTCCAGCAGCTTGACCCATAGTTTCCAACCTGTTTCCAAAGTCTTCTCAAGATTTCTTCTTGGATGCTGCAATTATCTGTTTGGCTTTGTTTCTTTCTTCAACATAACTTTCTCTGTCTACCTGAGTTCTAGTATGTAGCTATTTTTGATACGCCTTCTTTTTCCTTTTACAGGCTGCCTTGACTGTGTCATTCCACCAAGCTGTTTGCTTCATCCTACTTTTACACACTACTGTTCCAAGACATTCTTTAGCCACTTCTAGTACTGTGTCCCTGTACCTTGTCCATTCCTTTTCCAATGACTGTAATTGACTACATTCAACTAACTGGTACCTTTCTGAGATCGCTGTTATGTACTTGTACCTGATTTCCTTATCCTGAAGTTTCTCCACTCTTATCCTCCTACATATGGACCTGACCTGCACTTTCAGCCTCACAATCCCAATTTCACTGCAGATTAAATAATGATCAGTGTCATCAAAGAATCCCCTGAATACACGTGAGTCCCTCACAGCCTTCCTGAATTCCTGATCTGTTATTATATAGTCAATGACAGATCTGGTTCCCCTGCCTTCCCAAGTATACCGGTGAATGTTCTTATGTTTAAAAAAGGAGTTTGTGTTTACTAAGCCCATACTGTCACAGAAATCCAAGAGTTGTTTCCCATTCCTGTTGGCCTCCATATCCTCTCCAAATTTACCCATAACCTTTTCATACCCTTCTGTTCAATTTCCAATCCTAGCGTTAAAATCACCCATGAGCAGAACACTGTCCTTGTCCTTTACTCTAACAACTACATCACTGAGTGCCTCATAAAAACTATCCATCCTATCTTGATCTGCCCCTTCACAATGCGAGTATACTGACACAATCCTAATTTTCTTGCTAGACACTGTCAAATCTATCCACCTCAGTCGTTCGTTTACATACCTTATTGCAACTACGCTGGGTTCCATTTCTTTCCTGATGTAAAGCCCTGTACCCCATTGTGCTATTCCTGCTTTGACTCCTGACAGGTAGACCTTGTATTCTCCCACTTCCTCTTCTTTCTCACCCCTTACCCGAATGTCACTAACAGCTAAAACGTCCAGCCACATCTTACTTGCAGCCTCTGCCAGCTCTACCTTCTTCCCAGAGTAGCCCCCATTGATATTAATAGCTCCCCATCTCATTACCACTTGTTTGCCAAGTCGTATCTTAGGAGTCCCTGGTTTTGTCAGTTAGAGGTGGGACTCCATCACCTCCAAAGGTCCGAGGCATTTTGCTCTGATTGTTGCCAGCATCATATTTAAAGTACCAGGGAAGCAGGTTGCTAGCCTTACTTGCCCCGAGTCCCATTGGGTTTTACCCCTAACGATTGAGGGACTAACCTGTGGATTTGGTAGTCTTTGCCATATGAGCACAAAGGTGACCACAACTCAGAATATGTCCGAGATGCCCAGCCTTATTCCAAAGTAACTGGTATCCCGACTGTTGGGACCACTTACTTGGCCACTCATATGTTGCCTGTGGTTCATGAACTAGGACATGACTACACGAATCCACACCATGAACCACCATGAACCATCCAGCATGCTGTTTCCATTAAATTACAATGAAAAAGGAATCCGAATATAAATTTTGAAGTTTTTAGCTACTTACTGTTGCGCTGGTGATTTTTACGTAAAATGTACAAATTTTGAAAACTGTTAAAGTTATTAAACTGAAACTTAACACATTATGCACAACATTCGTGACGTCATAGCTAGTTACAGTGGACTATGCTGGCACACAATGGAAAGCATTTGTGAGCATCTGCTGGGAAAATAATGCAAAATAAGTTGCCTTCATGAGTCTCCCTACTTTAACGACCAGGTAAACTATCTCAGTTTTCCAGTATTACTTATAAAAAAAAAAAAAATCCTCTATTTCAGCTGCCATTGACAGGAAACCGAGCAGAATGTGTGGAGAAGCACCTCAAGCAGTCGCTGCATGACCTGCAGCTAGACTATGTTGACTTGTACCTCATACACCACCCAGTTGGTTTCCAAGATGTGGATCCAAAGGATAATGGAGAAGAAATGTTGCTCGATATGAATACTGACCATGTCAGCTTGTGGAAGGTTTGTATATAAGCTGCCAAACATTTTCGTGAAGAATCTATAGAAAGGTAGTTGACAAAAATGTTTGATTTATTTTGGTTCTACTGATGTGATTTTAAAATACTCATTCATGTTATTATACAACTATGTCTGCTCAACAATCTTATGTGTGGAAATTTAGTTCCTAAAATAGGCACCACACATTGCTTGAGAGTTACTTAAAATGTCCGTAGATTACAAGAGTATTGTAACTAAACAGTCCTGTAATGTGATGTTTCATAGCTCTCAGGACTCTTTAAGAATCCTAAAGAATAACAGACATGGTGGCTGTTCTCCATACACCTTGTATACTAATGTAACAGCATTATGTTTAGTGCTGAAGTGTGCAATACACACCTTTTAGTACACTTCTCAACTCATTATATTGAGTATAGTGCTGCTACATAACTTCAACTGTCTCACAGAGATGCTAAAAGAACTGAACTGGCAGATGATTGAAGACAGATGCTAACTAGAACCAATTTTAAATGAGGAATCTAGCAGTACACTAATGCCCCCTACATATCGCACCCATAGGGATAATAAGTTAGACTGATCACAGCACATATAGAGGTGTTTAAGCAGTTGTTCTTCCTGCAGTCCATATGTGAATGGAATGGGAAAAGCCCTAATATCTGGTACAATGGGATGTACACTCTGCCATGCAGTTCATGGTGGTTTGCAGAGAATAGATGTACACACAGATACAGACAAAAATATTTCTCTCATATTTATTATTCATTATTTAATATTAGCAGGAGAAACAAAATTGGCTTTCTTCAGGGCAGTAGAATGCTAGATTCTTTAACTGGGCAGATAGGTGAGTAAAAAGAGAAATGAATAGATTGAAATTGAATATAGTAGGACTTCTTTTCAGCTGAGTACAGGATCATAAATACAAAATCAAATAGAAGTAATGTAGGAGTAGGTCTAACAATGAATAAGAAACTAGGAATGCAGAAAAGCTAGTATGAACAGCACAGTGAACATATTATCGCAGCCAAGACGGATGAGAAGCCAACACCCAGCCCAGTAGTACAGTTTTATATGCCTTCTAGCTCCACAGATGATGAATAGATTGAAGAAATGTATGAAGGCAGAAAAGAAATTGTTCAGATAGTTAAGGGAGATGGGAATTTAATTTTAATGGGAGACTGGGGTTTGATAGTAGGAAAGAAAGAGGGTGGCTAGGGAAAAGGAATGAAAGCCTTCTGGTAGAACTTTGCACAGAGCATAATTTAATCATCACTAACACTCAGGTGAAGGACCATGAAAGAAGGCTGTATACATGGAAGAGACCTGGAGACACCAGTAGGTTTCATATTGATAAATTATTGGTGATACACAGATTTCAGAATCAGATTTTAAACTGGAAGACATATCCAGGGGCAGATGCAAACTGTGAGCAGTATTTATTGGTTATGACCTGGTGATTAAAACTGTTGAAATTGCAAAAATATGTGAAATTAAGGAGATGAGATCTGGATAACTTGAAAGAACCATAGCTTCTTGAGAGTTTTGGGGGGAACATTAGGTAACTATTGACAAGAACAGGGGAAATGAATATGGTAGAAGATGAACAGGAAGCTTTGAGAGATGAAGTAGTGAAGCCAGCAGAGGATCTAATAGGTGGAGAGACAAGGCCTGATAGAAATCCTTTGACATCAGAGGAGGTATTAAATTTGGGTTATGAAAGGAGAAAATACAAAAGTGCAGCAAATGAAGCGAATGAAAGGAAATACAAATGTCTAATAAATGAGGCTGACAGGAAGTGCAAAATGGAGAAGCAGGAGTGGCTAGAGTACAGACGTATGGATTTAGAAGCATATTTCACTAGGAGAAAGGTAGATACCACCTACATGAAAATTAAAGAGGCTTTATAGGAAAAGAGAAGCAGCTGTATGAATATCAAGAGCTCAGATGGAAAACCAGTCCTGAGCAAAGAACAGAAAGCAGAAAGGTGGAAAAAGTATGCAGAGGGCCTGTATAAGGAAGATGAACTTGAAGGAAATATTATAGAAAAGGGAGAGGATGTAGATGAGATGGGAAAATGATACTGCGAGAAGAATTTGACAGAGCACCGAAAGACCTAAACTGAAACAAGGCCCTTGGAGCAGATCACACTCCACCAGAAATACTAATATCCTTGGGGGAGCTTGCCATGACAAAACTGTTCCATCTAGTGTGCAAGATATATGAGACAGGGAAAATACTCTCAGACTTCAAGAAGAATGTAACCATTCCAATTCAAAAGAAAGTAGTTGCTAGAATGTATGAATATTACCAGACTATCAGTTTCATAAATCATGGTTGGAAAATACTGACACAAATTCTTTACAGAAGAATGGAAAAATTGGTAGAAGCTGACCTCGGAGAAGATCAGCTGGGGTTGTGGAGAAATGTAGGAACATGCAAGACAGTACTAACCCTATGACTTCCCTTAGAAGATAAATTAAGGAAAGGGAAACCTATGTTCATAGCATTTGTAGACTTAGAGAAAGATTTTGACAATGTTGACTGGAATACTCCCTTTGAAATTCTGAAGGTAGCAGTAGCAAAACACAAGGCTATATAACTTATGTAGAAACCAGATGGCAGTTATAAGAGTTGTAAGAGTTGAGGGGGGCATGAAAGGCAAACAGTGATTGAGAAGTGGATGAGAGAGGATTGCAGTCAACTCCAATGTTACTCTACCATGCATTCTGCAAGCACCCAAAAAAAAAAAAAAAAAAAAAAAAAAAAAAAAAAAAAAAAAAAAAAAAAAAAAAAAAAAAAAAAAAGACTATGAATCAAAGATCAGGGAGAAGAAATAAAGACTTAGTGGTTTTCCTACAACATTGTATTTCTGTTAGAGACATCAAAGAACTAGGAAGAGCTGTTGAATGAAATGGACATTGTCTTGAAAAGAGGATGCAAGTGAGACATGGATTACAAACAGTTTAGACAAGAACTGAATAGAAGCTTATGAAATGTGGTGCTACACAAGAATGCAGAAGACTGGATGAGTAGATCATGTAACTGATGAAGAGGTACTGAACAGAATTGGGGAGAAAAGAAATTTGTGCCACACCTTGACTAAAAGAAGGGATCGGTTTATAGACACATTCAGAGAAATCAAGGGATCACCAATTTAGCATTGGAGGTAAGTGTGAGGGTAAAATTGTAGAGGGAAGTCAAGAGATGAATAAAGTAAGTGGATTCAGAAGGACGTAGGTTGCAGTAGTCATTCTGAGGTAAAGAGGTTTGGACGTGATAAAGTAGGATGGAGAGCTGCATCCAACCTGTCTTCAGAGCGAAGAACACAACAACAACAACAACAGTTCTATGTTGTCTGATCTTTCATGATGTTTTGTCAGCAATCTTTGTCTTGGATGTTACCTTACCTCCCACCTTTAAGTCCTCATGTTTTAAAATCTCATATGGTATAACCCCCAACCATCATTCTTTCCTTCTCATCCTGTCTGGTACATCCTGGGTGTCATTCTCCCTCATCCCTCATCCTCCCCCTTCAGCCCTCCTGCCAGAATAAGGAGCCACTGGCTCCTGCTGCTGCTGACAGTGAGTAGATTTTTTTTATCTATTTTTGTTGATTAATATGGCAGGGTAGCGCAATCAGTTCCTCATGCTGAACCTTTGAATATTTATTTCAATAGATTCTAATCTAGTTACAGTTCTGTTGGATACTAAATGTGCTGATTTTCCTCCACCAGTTATAATTCTTAATGCCTGGTTCTGGACTATCTCTAACCTGCTGATATTTCTGGTAGTAGCCATAACAAATTGTTTGCTACTGTGTGTTAAAATTAGTTGCATGTAGGTTGAGTAAACGGCACTGAGCATTGTTCTTGAACATCCCCATTTACTGCCGGCTACTGTCTTCAGTACACTGAGTCTGTTTTGCGCTTTCTCAACTGTTTTCTTTATGTAGGATACAGTTTAATTTTTGATCAATTCACATGCCAAATATTCATCCTGCTGTATATCTTACCTTCCAATTTTTAAAGTTAATTTTGTGTAAGAGTGACATAAAGAAAATATTTGCTAGAAGGTTTTTTTAGTACATATTTATTTCCATAAGGTTTTCGTGTGACCAATGTTTGAGGTGATTTGTCACTTGTTTCATTTTATGATATTGCACTGCAATATGATATTTATCCACCAATACCAGCTGAAATGGTTAAGGCAACCAGTAGCAACAAGCAGGAAATCCAAGTTCACGTCCCAGTTTGGCACAAAGTTTTGATGTTGGAAATTGCCCGTATTTCCAGGTTCATTTTATCTGATGATTGCTTACTTTTGTTGTTTGGTAATGACACCCAAATAACAACCCCTTCTGCAGAAGTATGGTTTTTACTTCTTCTGCTGTAGATATGTATGAGGAGAGGTCATTGAGGAAAGTATTGAAGAATTTTGCACTGGTCACTGAACGTTCAGTAACTCCCTTCTTGGATTTGTTATACATATTTATTGAATGTATTATTTATCTTAGTTGGACATAAACATCCCCAGAAATGTTTACATTTTTCAGTTTTTGTAGCAATTTTGCTCTCAATATACACACATCAAAAAAAGTTTTGCATCACCCCGGTCCCCAGAACTCCTTAAGATAGACGTTGATTGTGGATATTGTATCACAGACACAGTCCCTTTGACTGTTCAGAGGTGTCACTAAGTGCACCGAAAGATGTAAACAAACATGCATGAGCAGCACCTATTAGATGGAGGGGATCCGACAGCCAATCGGTTCCAGTCATTCCACCAAGAAAGAGCTACATGGCTCGTATTGTCTGTAGTTCAACCATGCCTAGACGGTCAATACCCCAGTTTGATTGTGTCTGCATTGTTACTTTGTGCCAGGAAGGGCTCTCAAGAAGGGAAGTGTCCAGGTATCTTAGAGTGAACCAAAGCGATGTTGTTCAGACGTGGAGGAAATACATAGTGACAGGAACTGTCGATGACATACCTCTCAGGCTGCCCAGGAGCTACTACTGCAGTGGATGACCACTACCTGTGGATTATGGCTTGGAGGAACCATGACAGCATCACCACCACATTGAATAATGCTTCTCATGCAGCCACAGGATGTCGTGTTATGACTCAAACTGTGCACAATAGGCTGCATGATGCACTACTTCACTCCTGACGTCCATGGCGAGTTCCATCTTTGCAACCAAGACACCTTGCAGCATGGTACAGATGGGCACAATAACATGCTGAATGGACTGCTTAGGATTGGCATCATGTTCTCTTCACCGATGAGTGTTGCATATGCCTTCAACCAGACAATCGTTGGAGATGTGCCTGGAGGCAACCCAGTCAGGCTGAAAGCCTTAGACACACTGTCCAGCAAGTGCAGCAAGGTGAAGCTTCCCTGCTGTTTTTGGTTGGTATTATGTAGGGCCGATGTATGCCGCTGGTTGCCATGGAAGGTGCCGTAACGGCTGTACTATACGTGAATGCCACACTCCAGCTGGATAGTGCAACCATATCGGCAGCATATTGGTGAGGTATTCTTCTTCATTGATGACAATTCTCAACCCCATCATGCACATCTTGTGGGTGACTTCCTTCAGGATAATGACATCACTCGACTAGAGTGGTTAGCATGTTCTCCAGACATGAACCCTATCGAACATGCCTCGGATAGATTGAAAAGGGCTGTTTATGGATGATGCGACCCACTAACCACTCTGAGGGATCTACGCCGAATCGCCATTGAGGAGTCGGACAAACTGGACCAACAGTGTCTCGATGAGCTTGTGAATAGTATGCCACGACAAATACAGGCGTGCATTAATGCAAGAGGACATGCTTCTGGGTGTTAGAGGAACTGGTGTGTGCAGCAATTTGGACCACCAACTTGAAGGTCTCGCTGTGTGGTGGTACAACATGCAATGTGTGGTTTTCATGAGTAATAAAAAGGGCGGAAATGATGTTTATGTTGATCTCTATTTCTATTTTCTGTACATCTTCCAGAAGTCTAGGAATTGAGGTGAGGCAAAACTTTTTGTTGTTGTGTGTATTATCATAGGCTCCCTTAAAACCAATAAATAATACCAGGGAAGTTTTCTTGTTAGTCAAGGCACCTTTTATTTCTCATGAAGATTTAAAATTTGGTTTGTGGTTGAATAGAATTTCCTAAATCTTTTTTGGTTCACAGAAAGAAGTTCTCTGCTTCAAGGTACCTCATCAATCAGAAATTTATAATCTTGTCCACAGTTTTCTGCTAAGATGATTGTTAAAGACATGGGGCTGTAATTGTTCAAATTATCTGCTGGTTTCCCTGGGTTTAATATTAGTATAATGATAAGCTTTTTTGCAGGTAGCAGGTATGTGTCATTTCCATGTCTGGTTAATTAATTTCAATAATGTTTCCATCACAGCCGGATGAAGATGTTTTGAGAACTCAGATGTGATGTTCTCTTCCTATGTTTTAAACTTGAAATCACTTGTGTAAGCTATTCTAAAGTAAAATCATCATTTAATAATTTATTAGATGTATCTCAACATGCTTTTCTGTGTAGAAGCTTTCGTTTTGAACTATTTAGGTACATTTAAAATGAGGATTTAATTTGCTTTTACTTTATTTTGATCTGTGTATAATATGTTGTTAGCATTAGAGAGCTTCTCAAACTTTCCAATGAATTTATAGGCCCTGTCATTGACTTCTTTGTAGTTTTTCTATTTCCAGTGAATTTAGTGAAAGTTTGCCTTTTAGATTAATTTATTATGTTTTTAAATTTTTCTGCTATCTTTCTCCATTCTTCCACTTCACTTTCTTCTCTGTTGGTTAGATGTAGATCTGAGACCATTATTCAGTTTATTCAGATATAGATCTGAATGAACTGAAATAATATATTTACGCATCTGCATTCAGTTAAAAAAAAAAAAAAAAAAAAAAAAAAAAAAAAAAAAAAAAAAAAAAAAAACAGTAGTTCAATTTTGTAATACAGTTTTTGTTTGAAATTATTGTTTAGAAATTACAGTACAAAATATCAAGACTGAGTACTAAAATGGTAAACATACTTATAGTTAGTTACAACGTTATGAAAAGGGTTGATGCTACTCACCATATAGTGGAGTTGGTGAGTCACAGATAGGGACAGCAAAAAGACTGTCAGAAATGAGATTTTGGTCAACAAGGCCTTTGTCAAAAATAGACAAAACACACACACACACACACACACACACACACACACACACACGTGCAGATGCAACTCTCATACGTGTGACACAGCCGCTCTAGACACTGTAGCCAGACTGTGAGCATCAGCACATGATGGGAGAGGCAACTGGGTGGTGGGGGTAATTATGTCTAACAGAGTTTAAAAAGTCATTAGTTGTTTTAAAAAAATTTAACTTTAGAGTTGAAACAAGAATAAATGTTAGTAATCAAAATAATTACATAATTTATATTTAAAAACAAAGATGATGTAACTTACCATACGAAAGTGCTGGCAGGTTGATAGAAACACAAACACACACATACATACACACAAAATTCAAGCTTTCGCAACAAACTGTTGCCTCATCAGGAAAGAGGGATGAGGCAACAGTTTGTTGCGAAAGCTTGAATTTTGTGTGTATGTATGTGTCTGTGTTTCTATCGACCTGCCAGCGCTTTCGTATGGTAAGTTACATCATCTTTGTTTTTAAATATACTTTTTCCCATGTGGAATGTTTCCCTCTATTATATAATTACATAATTTAATAGAAATTTGCATAATTCAAAAGTAATTGTCATTATTTAATACTTCATGAAATTTTGTATAGAAAAGAAGTTGTGTAAGGAAACAAATAATGTCAACTGTTTACTTCTTTGTTGTAAAACATACTGCCAGATTCAAGTTTTTCTGAACATATAATTTCCCATTATAACTCTGAAGAGTATGAATTGTACTAACGTTTTTAATATAATGTATATTTTTTGTTTTTATACAAGGACTGGTGCAAGGCTAAGAAAATTAGTTATAGTAGCTATTGTTTGTCATCCACAGTTAGATAAAGTTATGGAGTGTTTTTAGTGAAGTTGTTGAGAAAATATGCATATCGTACATCAAGCTGAAACAAAATGTTGTACTAACTGATGTGAACATGACTTCTAAAAATTTTGGATAAGTTACTGGTGGTGCAAGTTTGTGTTTCATTCTGTAGTTTTGAAAATATGACTTGGACATCTCAACCCCTAGACAGTGATCTTATTTCACCATATAAGCAAATGTATGTAATCGTAATTCAGTATATTCATCTTATCTTAACATTAAGTGCATAACAAGTTTACCTTCATTAAATTGCAGCACTGTTGCAGTCACAAACATTAGTGTGGACAGGAATGCACTGTATCAGAGGACAAACATGTTATAAATCAATATAAACTTCACTATTTGCAGTTGGTCACCATATTTGACACTGATTTAGCTGGGCCTTTAATATGCCGCTGTTGTGGAATATACCAAAAATGAGTAGGAATAGCATGACTGTGTGTGTGTGTGTGTTAGAAAATGGTCCTGAACATGTACCCATGTGATGGATGATTTACCTTAGCAAAAGGACATTTTCATCACAAATGTTTCATAGCAGTGCTGTCACAATAGGTTACATCATCTTCCCCTTACAGTTTCCCATGTTAGTGCTGTTCCTATGTGCAGTGTGATGATGTGATGATTCTTTCCCAGAAGCTGCTCAGTCTCTCACATGTCAATGTGTCAGCAGTGATGGTGGTGGTGGTGGTGGTGCAGGCAGTAGTAGTAATAGTAGTAGTAGTAGTAGAAGAGTTAGTCACTTTTACAGATCAGTTGGACATATCATGGTATTGCAATTTAATGAAAATGAAAATAACATAATTCATATACACCCCAGGAATTTGCATACTTATTAAAAGAATTGGACAGATGTTTAGTTGTGGCCTTCGGATATCATTGAAATCAATTAATTTTGCTTATCACTAGTGGACAATGCATTGAAGTGACAAAAGGCTCGGGATACCTCCCAGTATCACGTGGGACCTTCTTTTGCACGGCACGCTGCAGCAGCTCGACGTGGCCTGGGCTCAACAAGTTGTTGCAAGCCCATACAGAAATACTGAGCCACGCTGACTCTTCACCTGTCCACAATTGCGAAAGTGTTGTCAGTGCAGGATTTTGTGCACAAACTGACCTCTCGATTACGATCCGTAAACATTCGATGGGATTCATGTCGGGTGATCAGGGGGGGGGGGGGGGGGGGGGGCAAATCATTTGCTGGAATTGTCCAGAATGTTCTGCAAACCAATCACAATTAATTACGGCCCGTTGAGATGGCGTATTGTCATCCGTAAAAATTCTATCATTGTTTGGAAACGTGAAGTCCACGAATGGCTGCAAATGGTCTCCGAGTAGCCAAACACAACCATTTCCAGTCAGTGATCAGTTCCATGTAAACACTGTCCAAACCATTATGAAGCCACACCAGCTTGTACAGTGCCACGTCGACAACCAGGGACCACGGTTTCACGTGGTCTGCATCACGCTCGAACCCTACTGTCAGCTCTTACCAACTGAAATCAAAACTCGTCTGACCAGACCACAGTTTTCCAGTTGTCTCGGCTCCAACCGATATAGTCACGAGTCAAGTTGAGGCACTCGCATCAGTCATCTGCTGCCATAGCAAATTAACACCAAATTTTGCCACACCATGACAGACGGATTCATCGTGCATCCCACACTGATTTCTGCAGTTATTTCATGCAGTTTTGCTTGTCTGTTAGCACTGACAACTCTACATAAAGGGTGCTGGTCTAGATCGCAAAGTGAAGACCACTGTGTTGTCCGTGGTGAGAGGTAACGCCTCTTAC
This sequence comes from Schistocerca serialis cubense, assembly GCF_023864345.2. Classification (NCBI taxonomy): domain Eukaryota; kingdom Metazoa; phylum Arthropoda; class Insecta; order Orthoptera; family Acrididae; genus Schistocerca; species Schistocerca serialis. Next base: position 248,934,168 of record NC_064647.1, on the reverse strand, counting down.
CTGGCATTCTTGCCACTCTCTTGACACTGTGGAACTAGGAATATTGAATTCCCTAATTATTTATGAAGTGGACTGTCCCACGCATGTAGCTCCATCTACCATTCTGTGTTCAAAGCCTGTTAATGCCCATCATGTGGCCATAATCGCATCAGAAACCTTCTCACCTGCACCACCTCAGTACTGATATCTTATACACGAGGTATAAAAGGGCAATGCATTGGCAGAGCTGTTAATACCACCATCTGTATACATGCATATGACTGTCCCATGTCTTTTGTCACCTCTGTGTAGTTTTGTAAAGAAGTTACGTAACAGTGCAAAAGGCTGGTGCTACACTGTTCATTCATTTCGCTGTCCCAGACACTGCAGATGCAACACACACACTATACACAGATTATTTCACAATGTAAGATCACATGCTCCATCAGTTGCATCAGGACCATAGTGACAGTGTTTGGTTTGCATTTTGCGTACCATAAATTCCCAGTCTCTAGCTTCTAGAACTGTCAGCATCCCTTTATAATGAGCGAAATTTTGAGCTTAGAAAGAGCATAAGGTGCTGGTATTATATACTGCATAGAGTTTGTAGTAAGGATTTCCAGGACAAAAAGAGAAAAGAAGGGAAAAAAATAGTGTGAAAGTGTTATCAGAAATGGTAGATGTCTTATTGTCACTCACTGTTATTACTTATTTCTGTTAACATTTTGCCAAACACCTACTCTGTGTCATCCAAGTAAACCTTCACTGTATAGAATATTATGATCAGAGATGATTTGCCTGATAAATTAGCCACAATATCCTTAGAGAATGTATGTCATCATGTATCAAAGATCAGTCAACAATGGTAATTGGATGGTTTCATAGACTGCCTGGGTTAGGAGCTCTAGTGTTAGAATGCTTCAGATAGAACTTGTAGAATATCGTTAATAATTTTCCTGATTGTGCTGTTGTAAGAGGGGGTGACTTCAGTTTGCGAGGTGCAGATCGAGAGTGTCATGCTATCAAAACTGATGCCAGAGACAGAGATTCGTGCGACATTGTTCTGGATGTCTTGTCCAAAAAATTACTTTGAGGATATAGTTATAGAACTAACTCGTGAGGGTAATGTCTTAGATCTCCTGGTAACAAACAGAGCTGAACTTACTGAATCAGTTAATGTAGAGGAAGCTATCAGTGATCATAAGGCTGTGATACCATCTATGACTACAGGTCTGACAAAGAATGTTAAGAAAGGTAGGAAGATACTTTTGCTTAGCAAGAGTGACAGGATACAAATTTCAGAGTATCTGAGCAGTCACTATCAAATATTCGGTGATGAGGACCATATGTGGAAAACAATTGAAAGGAGTCATGTGATATGCCCTAGACAAATATTTTCTGAGTAAGGTCTTAAGGGATGGGAAAGATCCACCATGGGTTATAGTCATGTCAGAAAACTGCTACATAAAAAAAGAGAACTTCATCTCAGATACCAGAGAAGTAAAAACCTAGCTGCCAAATAAAAGCCAAAGTGAAAATGAGCATAAGGACAGCACTGAGATTAGTGTTCAATGACCTTGAAAGTGAAACTTTGTCAACCAGTCTGAATAAAAAACCTGAGAGGTTTTGGTCATATGTACAATCAGTAAGTGGGTCAAAATCATCTATTCATTCAGTGAGTTGTTATACTGGCACTAAAATGGAAGATAACAGAGAGAAGCCTGAAAACTGAATTTGGTCTTCCAAAACTGTTTCACAGTGAAAGATAGTAATGTGGTCCCTTCTTTCAATTGTTGTATGAACATCGAAATGGCAGATATCAAGAGAACTGATGACATAATAGAAAAACAACTGCAATCACTTAGTAATGGAAAGGCATTGGGACCAGATGAGATACCTGCAAGATTCTACAAAGATTATGTGAAAGAACTTGCTTCCCTTCTAGCAGTAATTTATCGTAGATCGTTGAGCAACAAACGGTACCTAGTGACTGGAAGAAAGTGCATGCCATTACTGTTTTTAAAAAGGGCTGTAGGATAGATGCATACAAATGTAGACCTATATTGCTGACATCAATCTGTTGTAGAATTATGGAACATGTTTTATGCTCAAGAATTATGACCTCTTGGAGAAGGAAAATATCCTCTATAAAAATTGATGTAGATTCCAAAAACAGAGATCATGCGAAACTCAGCTCGCTCTGTTCCTCCATAGGGGCCACAGTGCCATAGACAATTGCATTCATGTTTATGCCACGTTCCTTGGCTTCAGGAAGGCATTTGACACTGTGCCACACTGCCATTTAATGAAAAATGTATGAGCTTATTGAGTATCAGAGCAGATTTGCAACTAGATTTAAGACTTCCTTGCAGACAGAACTCAACACATCGCTCTTAATGGAACAAAATTGACAGATGAAAAGGTAATTTGTGGCATACCCCAGGGAAGTGTGATACAACTGTTACTGTTTACGGTATACATAAAAGACATAGTAAAAAGTGTTGAATGATCTCTAATGCTGTTTGCAAATCATGCGGTTGTCTACAACAAAATAGCAATGCTGGAAGGTAGTAATGAGTCATAAAATGACCTCCAGAGAATTGATGAATGGTGCAGGCTCTGCCAGTTGACCATGAACATAAATAAAAGTAACATATTGTGCATACATTGGAAAAGAAATCCACTACTGTATAGCTACACTTTTGGTGACAAACCGGTGGAAACAATATCTGCCGTAAAATATCTTGGAGTAACTATCCAGTGCAACCTTAAGTGGAATGACCATTTAAAACAAATAGTGGGTAAAGCAGGTGCCAGACTCAGATTCATTAGGAGAATCTTAAGAAAATGTACCTCATCTGCAAAGGAAGTGGCTTATAAGGTGTGTGTCTTACCGATTCTTGAATATTGTTCATGTATCCAGGGTCCCTGCCAGATAGCACTGATAGGAGAGATAGAGAAGATCCGACAAAGAGTGGCATGTTTCATCACAGGATCATTTAGTCGGCGCGAGAGTGTTACGGAGATACTCAACAAACTCCTTTGGCAGACATTACAAGAGATGCATTGTGCTTCACAGAGAGATTTACTATTGAAGTTTTGAGAGAGCACTTTCTGGGAAGAGTTGAACAGCATATTACTTCCCCCCGACATACATCTTGCATAATGACCATGTGAAGAAAATTCAAGAAATTAGAGCCAGTAGAGAGGCTTACCGACAATCATTCTTCCCGTGGGCTAATCACGACTGGAACAGGGTTGGAGGGCTCAGTTAGTAGTGCAAAAAGTATCCTCCACCACACAACTTTAGGGGGCTTGTGGAAGATGATGTAGATGTAGAGTGTATTCCTTAAAATGTATTTTTAACTGCCTTTTAATAAGTTTCTTTCACTAACCTCTTGAATCTCCTCAGGTAGTTTATTGTACAGTTTAATTCCTTGGTAGAAAATTTTTTTTTTTTTTTTTTTTTTTTTTTTTTTTTTTTTTTTTTTTTTTTTTTTTTTTTTTTTTTTAGTCAGAAAACTGCATTCATATTTTGTTCAATTGTTCCTCAGAAAAGAAATCCGTAGCTAAGAATCGAGTGTTTGTAAATAAAAGACACTGATGACAAGACTCTAAAGGCATAACATGCTGGTGGCATTCTGTTTGCAAGTATGTACTCCAAATGAGAATAAATATTCATTCCCATAAATTTTGCATTTTTTACACTGTCTAAAGAGATTCCATCTACATTTCATTTAGTGTGTCATTTCCATTCTGAAAACTGAAATTCATGACATTTATTTTCTTTACATTCAATGTCTCTTTATTGCCCTACAGGCAATGGAGGGTCAGGTGGATGCGGGCCGTGCACGGTCTATTGGGCTATCCAACTTCAACGCGAGGCAGGTGAAGCGTGTCTGGCAGTCGGCGCGCATCAAGCCTGCCAACCTGCAGGTGGAGCTGCACGTCTACTTCCAGCAGAGCCAGCTGCGCGCCTTTTGCCGGGCCCTCGACATCACCGTCTGTGGCTACATCCCACTGGGGGCACCAGGTATGCGGCCTCCTGGCCGTGCGGCCATCACTGTGGATACTAGCAAGTATGTATGCCTTTATTTTCTTACGTTTTGTGCAACAATATCACATGAGCACGAATCATATGTCGATACATAAGAAGAGCAGATGAAGAACCGCTGTATACAGGAGCAGCTGCAGAACATTTACCCACACAAGTGGCAAATTATTTTGTTGCTCCCCCCTCTCCTCCCATGTCCATCAGCATCAGTTTCCTTTCCTTGAGCTGTCAGTAAGACTTTAACCTAAATCTAGTGATTGTGGAAATGGTATGTTTTATCTTTTTAAAATAACTTCTACACAGACAGCTCTCTCTAACACAAATAAGTTTCTTAATCTTATTCCACCACTGAATATTAAAAGAAGAAACAGTTTCCATTTAAGTTAATTCCAGGGATTTTTAAAAGCTTGTAATGAAATCAGAAAGAAGTACACCTATTACATCTTTCTAGCCTAAGTACAAATATGCTGTCTATTACACTGAGAAGAAATAATAAAAGTATAAAATTTCTGTTATGTTTAGTTTAATAATGGCACTTTTTAGACTCTATAATTTACAAATTATTTCACTTTCCATTGGAAAAACTGGGGCAAATATACACAAGTTATCATCTAATTTTATCTTGACGTGTTAACCAGCAGGCACTTTTTTACTGCAGAAATTATATGTTACATGTCAAGAAAACTCACCAGTAAATTGATATATTTCAGGAAGTTTGACACGAAAGTAGCTAAAATTGGTAAATGTGGTCAAAATTTCTATGTATCCAACTGTAAGGGAAACACAAATTTGTATGTAAAATGGAAAAGAGATACTGCACAGCACATGGAAAACCTCCTTTAGCATGTGTACATGTACAGTAAATTGTGCCATGTAATGTGGTGAAGTAGTACTGTATTTCTTGTTAAGGCAGGCCACAGGTGAAATTTGAGCTAAGTTACATGGGGACTTGATCGAAAGCTTTATGTTTCATGTACATTTGTATTAACCTCAACAACATTTGACACTGAAATTAGTGGTGGCTGATTACCACACTCAAGCTATCACTTCACAAACAGCTTGTTTGCAAACACATGTTTACTGCAACACCTTTACTTCTGTACTTTCACCAATTTCAGATTTTTCAACTAATTATGGCACACCCTCCACGCAGATTCTGCTTTGGGTGCTTCTATGCCCCTCTTGCATGTACAGCACACTAGCTGAAGTCGCTAATACTAGAAAAGAAAGGACTTGCTCTAGCAAAGTCCTGATTACTTGTGATGTGCCACAAAGCTTTATTCTAGGTCTCCCTTTTCTTTCTGCTTTTTACTAATGATTTCTCCTGAACCTCCATAAAACTTTTCCTGTGCTATTTGCTGATGATACAAATCTGTTATTCAATAGCACATCAGTGCAATAAATGAGTGACCAGATATCAGATACAATGAGTAGGCTGCTATTCTGGCTTCACAGAACTGTTGCTGAATGCAAATAAAACAGCCCACATGCTCTTCTATACATCAAAAAATCAGCCTACTCAAATGACATCAAAAGTTCTAGTTTTGAACATGCCTGATTACTCAACAGATTAGATTAGATTAGATTAGATTAGATTAGATTAATACTAGTTCCATGGATCATGAATACGATATTTCGTAATGATGTGGAACGAGTCGAATTTTCCAATACATGACATAATTAGGTTAATTTAACAACATACTTAAGTTAATATAACAATATTTTTTGTGTTTTTTGTTTTTCTTTATTTTTTTTTTATTTTTTTATTTTTTTTTATTATTTTTTTTTAATATTTTTGTTTTTTTTCTTTTTTTTTCTTAATTTATATCTAAAAATTCCTCTATGGAGTAGAAGGAGTTGTCATTCAGAAATTCTTTTAATTTCTTCTTAAATGCTTGTTGGTTATCTATCAGACTTTTGATACTATTTGGTAAGTGACCAAAGACTTTAGTGGCAGTATAATTCACCCCTTTCTGTGCCAAAGTTAGATTTACTCTTGAATAGTGAAGATTGTCCTTTCTCCTAGTATTGTAGTTATGCACACTGCTATTACTTTTGAATTGGGTTTGGTTGTTAATAACAAATTTCATAAGAGAGTATATATACTGAGAAGCTACTGTGAATATCCCTAGATCCTTAAATAAATGTCTGCAGGATGATCTTGGGTGGACTCCAGCTATTATTCTGATTACACGCTTTTGTGCAATAAATACTTTATTCCTCAGTGATTAATTATCCCAAAATATGATGCCATATGAAAGCAATGAGTGAAAATAGGCGTAGTAAGCTAATTTACTAAGATGTTTATCACCAAAATTTGCAATGACCCTTATTGCATAAGTAGCTGAACTCAAACGTTTCAGCAGATCATCAATGTGTTTCTTCCAATTTAATCTCTCATCAATGGACACACCTAAAAATTTGGAATATTCTACCTTAGCTATATGCTTCTGATTAAGGTCTATATTTATTAATGGCGTCATACCATTCCCTGTACGGAACTGTATGTACTGTGTCTTATCAAAATTCAGTGAGAGTCCGTTTACAAGGAACCACTTAGTAATTTTCTGAAAGACAGTATTGACAATTTCATCAGTTAATTCTTGTTTCTCAGGTGTGATTACTATACTTGTATCATCAGCGAAGAGAACTAACTTTGCCTCTTCATGAATATAGAATGGCAAGTCATTAATATATAATAAGAACAACAAAGGACCCAAGGCTGACCCTTGTGGAACCCCATTCTTGATAGTTCCCCAGTTTGAGGAATGTGCTGATTTTTGCATGTTACGAGAACTACTTATTTCAACTTTCTGCACTCTTCCAGTTAGGTACGAATTAAACCATTTGTGCACTGTCCCACTCATGCCACAATACTTGAGCTTGTCTAGCAGAATTTCATGATTTACACAATCAAAAGCCTTTGAGAGATCACAAAAAATCCCAATGGGTGGTGTTCGGTTATTCAGATCATTCAAAATTTGACTGGTGAAAGCATATATGGCATTTTCTGTTGAAAAACCTTTCTGGAAACCAAACTGACATTTTGTTAGTACTTCATTTTTACAGATATGTTAAGCTACTCTTGAATACATTACTTTCTCAAAAATTTTGGATAAAGCTGTTAGAAGGGAGATTGGATGGTAATTGTTGACATCAGATCTATCCCCCTTTTTATGCAAAGGTATAACAATAGCATATTTCAGTCTATCAGGGAAAATGCCCTGTTCCAGAGAGCTATTACACAGGTGGCTGAGAATCTTACTTATCTGTTGAGAACAGCCATATACTAGTTTCAACATAGGATCGAACAGCCAACTGGTTGCACATGAATGGTAAGTACAGTGACCTAGGTTTAGATACATACAGGGGGCACCTTCATCAGAATGAAATGTTGCTAAATCATAAAATTACATTGTTGAAAAGCAATAATCAGAATTTGGAGCAGCTATGCTCAAGTCAAAAGTAAAATAAAACATTCTAGCCTTTGCCATGTGTACCCAGCTGGGATGTTGTATTTCTTATTAAGGCACACATGGTAAAGGCTAGAACATTTTATTTTATCTTTGGCTTACCAGGTGTCAGAAATTTCCTGCAGTTGACTCGACTGTGAGAGTGTCTTAGTAATAAAAATAAATGTTTAAAACTACATGCATGATACCACAGTTTTTCATGCATCTCAGTGTTTAGCATGTCATATCTCTTGAAATGTGTTTGTTTAGATACATTCAGCGACATATGTGGACACTGTCTGCAGAGCGTATAGTGAATAGAGTTAGTAGTTAATAGCAAAGAAGTAATAAATTTAAACATCATTCACAGTGAGTAGTTGCTCTCAGATCTCAGTGCTTATGACATCATATCTCTTGAACTATATGTGGTACCACAATATAATTTTGTAGGTGCCTTTAATGGCATTTGTGGGTACTGTCTGGGTACACAGAAGTAATCTGTATGTCTGCAGGCTTTCATGGCCATTGCCACTGATGTCAAAATCTTCTGGGTTGTCATGCTGCATCATATTCCTTCAAACAGGTGATGTTTCAATCCCTTGGCTGGAATCTTCTTGAGGATCGTATGGTATTCCACTGTAGATTGAACACTGTCAGAGACCAGTGTCATCTTCTCTTATAAAGGGGAGTTTTCCTGCACTTGTGCTGGGGAAGTGTGATTGTTGGGTAAAAACCTTGGGCTACCACTGATGGACCATTGTAATTGGGAAGTAAGAGAACTTTTCCCGCACTAATGCTGAAGAACAGGGTCACTAGCTAAAACTCCTGTGGCTACCATTGGTGGGCCAACACCACTGGTTAGAAAGGGATTTTTCCCATAATTATGATGGAGAAGGGTTATTGATTAAAATTACTTCTGCTGCTATTGGGAGCACCACACCATTGGCTAGAAGCAAAACGGGCAGAGCATGAGAGGAGGAATGTTTAGCCATGATATTATTGTTTGCAGAGGTGGCTTCCAGGTTACTCTTTGTATTGCTCTCTTGCCACGACCCTGTATTCACTCCCTTAAAGGTGGAAAGCTATAATGCCAGAAGTCTATAGCCATCCTCTCTATCAAAGTGATATGCATTCTTAGACATTTCAGTCAGTTCTTGGACTTTTCTTCTATAGATGTTGGTTTCCTTACCCAGCACATGTATGATGTTGAAATCAATGTCCAGACTATTCCCTTGATGTTCTGCTACCACTGTTTTCATACTTTGTTTCAGCCGTCTGTGAAATTAATGTATCTTAATAGGTTTTTTAACAACCTTGCCTATATACACTTTGCCACAGCCACACATCTTTTCGTGGATGCCCACAGTGTGGAGGCAATCAGGTGCATCTGTTTTCTATTGGAAAAGTCTTTTACTTTGTTTTGACTGAAGAAAATTGTCTGAATACTATCTTTCTTAGACTTCTGCTTATGGGGTCAGTGATCCCAGAAGCAAATAACTTAACAGAGTGAGAAGGTGGTTCCACATCCTCCCTATTAACATAATTAATATTTTGCTTAAAAGCCCTATCTATGAAAAAACTGCCATAGCCATTTGTCTGCACTATCTTCTTTAAAAGATTCCAAGCTGTCGTCATCTCTAATGAGGGAAGCACTTGAAAACAGAGTGCTGAGCAGTGCTTACTCCTGGGCTTGATGGTGGTGTGAAGTGGCATCCAAATACCTCTTTGTGTTAATAGGCTTTCTATACATTCTTAGTCCTCGAGAGTTGTCAGATATATACCAGCATGTCCAGAAATAGTAGACTGACCTCTCCCTCAACCTCCAAGGTAAAGCTGATTTTGGGGTGAATACCATTTAAGAAATTGTGGAACCCATGGAGCTCTTCTTTGCCATATGGCCATATAATAAATGTGTCATCCACATAGTGGAGCCAACAGGAAGGTTTCAAAGGAGCACTACATAATGCCTTTCAAAATGCTCCATAAAAATGTCAGCTGCTACTGCTGACAGGGGTGACTGCATAGCAAGACTGTCAGACCATTCATAGAAATAAGCATTAGTTCAAATGGCTCTAAGCACTATCGGACTTAACATCTGAGGTCATCAGTACCCTAGACTTAGAACTACTTAAACATAACTAACCTAAGGACATCACACACACCCAAGCCCAAGGCAGGATTCGAACCTACAACCATAGCAGCCACGTGGTTCTGGACCGAAGCACCTAGAACCACTCGGCCACAGTTGCAAACATCTGGAGAAACTACCTCATTATGATCTCCATTGTATTTCATAGTAACCAAGTAACAAACGTAACTGATACAAGTAACACAAATATGGCTTTATTCATAAACTTCTGAACAATAAGAAAAGGCAACACTGGTCTCTGACAATGTCCAATCTACTGTGGACACCGCAATATCCTGAAGAAGATCCCAGCAGAGTGGTCAAAACATCGATTGTTTGAAGAAATGTGATGCGGCATAACAACTCAGAAGATTTTAACTTCACAGAAGTAATAAATTTAAACATCATGCATGAGGCAGCAGATTTCACACTTCTCATTGTTTATGACTTCATATTTCCTTAACTATGTTAGGTAGGTGGTTCTTATCCCATCAGCGATTGATGCCTGACAGTAAGCAATATGTGTATCAAGTCTGGTTGAAATTGGCTCAATGGTTTAGGAGGAGATGTGACACATTCATACATACCTAGATTATTATAGTATGTCTGGATGCATTTTATTATAGTGTTATTGTATTACATACATAGCCCATACCCTAGAGGATCTCTACACTACAGGTCTACAGGACAACCAGTATAATTCAGCTGCTCTGAACTAAATCAAATCAAAGTGTGGTCTGCCGTGCTCTGCACAGTGGCTTGATGAGCACGCATCTAGTTGTTGAATAACTACTTGGGTGTGGTCAGGTGTTTAGTATTCTGTGTAACAATACCCTGTGACTTCACATCCCTCTGCCACATGCAATCAGACTTTTTCTTTCAATTTCAGACAGCCAAAGCGAGACCAGCTGACTAACCCAGTGGTTTCACAAATCGCGCAGAAGTATGGGAAGACAAATGCTCAGGTGCTGTTGCGCTACATCATACAACTCGGCGTGGCGGCCATACCCAAGAGCACCAACCCGGACCGCCTCCGGCAGAACTTTGATGTAAGTGAGTGCACATCCTAGAATGAGATTTTCACTTTGCAGCGGAGTGTGCGCTGATATGAAACTTCCTGGCAGATTAAAACTGTGTGCTGGACCGAGACTCGAACTCGGGACCTTTGCCTTTCGGGGGCAAGGGCTCTACCAACTGAACATCCAAGCACAACTGACTTCCCGTCATCACAGCTTTACTTCTGCCAGTTCGAATTCGAGTCTCGGTCGGGCACACAGTTTTAATCTGCCAGGAAGTTTCATACGAGTGCACATCCTCTTTGTGTGAGCTGTCAAATACAACTTCAGCAGCTTGTGCATAGAACAGTGACATTAATTCTGGACACTTTAGTGAAATGTTCATTTATTTTAACATTATGAGATTAACGTAAGTTGGGGTATACTAAATCAATAAATTATGCTTCTGCTTTTTGTTTACCATGTGCATGCTATATAGTCATCACTTTTAGAAAATATATATTATATATTATATTTTTGCTGATAATAAATGAACTGACAATGATTTAAAAACTCCAGTATTTCATATGCTTGTGCATTAAGTTGTCATTTATTCTGTTAATGCTTATCGTTACTCCTTTATCCAATGAGAAAAAGCATTCTCATCATTGTTGTAACTGCAGTACTCAGCAATACATTTTTATTACTGAAGAGTGACATTCCTTTAAAATGACCTGAGTTGATACAGAAGACATTATTGGAAACAATGTCTTCTCTACTGAAACATGCTTATCAGTTGCCAACTAAAACAAGAAGGGCAAGACAACCCTATGAAGAAAGTGGTACTTATGAAGAGATAGTGGAAGGTTTTGGTGGAGGTACTACAAAACCAAATTTGAAGATTGTCTGCAAGGAATATGAAGAAACTGGGTCAAGTAAAACTGCTCCAAGATGCAGCAAAATACCAATACTGACTGACTGAGACTGTCATAGAATCTGCTGTCCTTTTCTGCAGGGTTGTTGGTATATAGCAAAAGATGTATATAAATGCCACCTTGATGACTTCAGCAGTTGAAGATTCTGATTGAACAGTCAGACAAAAACTTTGTGAACATTTGCCAGCAAGAAATCCAAAGAAGGAAACCGTACTGTAACAAAATGCAGAAGTAGAATAGCCTGCAGTGGACTTAAGCGTAGAGGTAGTGGATGCAAGAAGACTTAGGCTAAATTCATTTGGAGTGATGAGACTAAGATCAGCATCTTTGGAAGCCATGGACTTGAGCTCATTTGCCCTCAACCAGATGAAGACTTTTCCCCTGAGTCCACCACTGCCACTGTGAAGCATCCAGCCAGTGTCACGGTGTGGGGCTGAGTGGCAAGGCACATCACTGGGCATCTACAAGTGTTACAGAGCAACATTAATTCCAAAAAGTACAGAGAAGAAGTATTAGTGTTGAAATTGTTGCCCTCTATTAGTGAATTATTACAAGGCAATAATGATCAGTGCATCTTCCAGCAATGTTGTTGTTGTTGTGGTCTTCAGTCCTGAGACTGGTTTGATGCAGCTCTCCATGCTACTCTATCCTGTGCAAGCTTTTTCATCTCCCAGTACCTACTGCAACCTACATCCTTCTGAATCTGCTTAGTGTATTCATCTCTTGGTCTCCCTCTACGATTTTTACCCTCCACGCTGCCCTCCAATACTAACTTGGTGATCCCTTGATGCCTCAGAACATGTCCTACCAATCGATCCCTTCTTCTGGTCAAGTTGTGCCACAAACTTCTCTTCTCCCCAATCCTATTCAATACTTCCTCATTAGTTATGTGATTTACCCATCTAATCTTCAGCATTCTTCTGTACCACCACATTTCGAAAGCTTCTATTCTCTTCTTGTCCAAACTATTTATCGTCCATGTTTCACTTCCATACATGGCTATACTCCATACAAATACTTTCAGAAATGACTTACTGACACTTAAATCTATACTCGATGTTAACAAATTTCTCTTCTTCAGAAACGCTTTCCTTGCCATTGCCAGTTTACATTTTAGATCCTCTCTACTTCAACCATCATCAGTTATTTTGCTCCCCAAATAGCAAAACTCCTTTACTACTTTAAGTGTCTCATTTCCTAATCTAATTCCCTCAGCATCACCCGACTTAATTAGACTACATTCCATTATCCTTGTTTTGCTTTTGTTGATGTTCATCTTATATCCTCCTTTCAAGACACTGTCCATTCCATTCAACTGCTCTTCCAAGTCCTTTGCTGTCTCTGACAGAATTACAATGCCATCGGCGAACCTCAAAGTTTTTATTTCTTCTCCATGAATTTTAATACCTACTCTGAATTTTTCTTTTGTTTCCTTTACTGCTCGCTCAATATACAGATTGAATAGCATCGGGGAGAGGCTACAACCCTGTCACTCCCATCCCAACCACTGCTTCCCTTACATACCCCTCGACTCTTGTAACTGCCATCTGGTTTCTGTACAAATTGTAAATAGCCTTTCTCTCCCTGTATTTCACCCATACCACCTTTAGAATTTGAAAGAGAGTATCCCAGTCAACATTGTCAAAAGCTTTCTCTAAGTCTACAAATGCTAGAAGCGTAGGTTTGCCTTTCCTTAATCTTTCTTCTAAGATAAGTCGCAAGGTCAGTATTGCCTCACGTGTTCCAGTGTTTCTACGGAATCCAAACTGATCTTCCCCAAGGTTGGCTTCTACTAGTTTTTCCATTCGTCTGTAAAGAATTCGTGTTAGTATTTTGCAGCTATGACTTATTAAACTGATAGTTCGGTAATTTTCACATCTGTCAACACCTGCTTTCTTTAGGATTGGAATTATTATATTCTTCTTGAAGTATGAGGGTATTTCTCCTGTTTCATACATCTTGCTCACCAGATGGTAGAGTTTTGTCAGGACTGGCTCTCCCAAGGCTGTCAGTAGTTCCAATGGAATGTTGTCTACTCCGGGGGCCTTGTTTCGACTCAGGTCTTTCAGTGCTCTGTCAAACTCTTCACGCAGTATCATATCTTCCATTTCATCTTCATCTACATCGTCTTCCATTTCCATAATATTGTCCTCAAGTACATCGCCCTTGTATAGACCCTCTATATACTCCTTCCACCTTTCTGCTTTCCCTTCTTTGCTTAGAACTGGGTTTCCATCTGAGCTCTTGATATTCATACAAGTCGTTCTCTTATCTCCAAAGGTCTCTTTAATTTTCCTGTAGGCAGTATCTATCTTACCCCTAGTGAGATAGGCCTCTACATCCTTACATTTGTCCTCTAGCCACCCCTGCTTAGCCATTTTGCACTTCCTGTCGATCTCATTTTTGAGATGTTTGTATTCCTTTTTGCCTGCTTCATTTACTGCATTTTTATATTTTCTCCTTTCATCAATTAAATTCAATATTTCTTCTGTTACCCAAGAATTTCTACTAGCCCTCGTCTTTTTACCTACTTGATCCTCTGCTGCCTTCACTACTTCATCCCTCAAAGCTACCCATTCTTCTTCTACTGTATTTCTTTTCCCCATTCCTGTCAATTGTTCCCTTGTGCTCTCCCTGAAACTCTGTACAACCTCTGGTTCTTTCAGTTTATCCAGGTCCCATCTCCTTAAATTCTCACCTTTTTGCAGTTTCTTCAGTTTTAATCTACAGGTCATAACCAATAGATTGTGGTCAGCGTCCACATCTGCCCCTGGAAATGTCTTACAATTTAAAACCTGGTTCCTAAATCTCTGTCTTACCATTATATAATCTATCTGATACCTTTTAGTATCTCCAGGGTTCTTCCATCTTCTTTCATGATTCTTAAACCGAGTATTAACTATGATTATGTTGTGCTCTGTGCGAAATTCTACCAGGCGGCTTCCTCTTTCATTTCTTAGCCCCAATCCATATTCACCTACTATGTTTCCTTCTCTCCCATTTCCTACAGTCGACTTCCAGTCACCCATGGCTATTAAATTTTCGTCTCCCTTCACAATCTGAATAATTTCTTTTATTTCATCATACATTTCTTCAATTTCTTCGTCATCTGCAGAGCTAGTTGGCATATAAACTTGTACTACTGTAGTAGGTGTGGGCTTCGTATCTATCTTGGCCACAATAATGCGTTCACTATGCTGTTTGTAGTACCTTACCCACATACCTGTTTTCCTATTCATTATTAAACCTACTGCTGCATACCCCTATTTGATTTTGTATTTATAATCCTGTAGTCACCTGACCAGAAGTCTTGTTCCTCCTGCCACTGAACTTCACTAATTCCCACTATATCTAACTTCAACCTATCCATTTCCCTTTTTAAATTTTCTAACCTACCTGCCCGATTAAGGGATCTGACATTCCACGCTCCAATCTGTAGAACACCAGTTTTCTTTCTCCTGATAACGACATCCTCTCGAGTAGTCCCCGCCCGGAGATCTGAATGGGGGACTATTTTACCTCCAGAATATTTTACCCAAGAGGACGCCATCATCATTTAATCATACAGTAAAGCTGCATGCCCTCGGGAAAAATTACCGCTGTAGTTTCCCCTTGATTTCAGCCGTTCGCAGTTCCAGCACAGCAAGGCCGTTTTGATTATTGTTACAAGGCCAGATCAGTCAATCATCCAGACTGTTGCCCCTGCAACTACTGAAAAGGCTGCTGCCCCTCTTCAGGAACCACATGTTTGTCTGGCCTCTCAACAGATACCCCTCCGTTGTGGCTGCACCTACGGTATGGCTATCTGTATCGCTGAGGCACGCAAGCCTCCCCACCAACGGCAAGGTCCATGGTTCATGGTTCCAGCAATGCAGTGTGCCATATCACAGTGCCAGGGTCAAAACTCCATGGTTCACTGAGCATCACATTAGCATGCTGACTTGGCCGGCAACAGTCCTCACCTCATTGTAATTAAGAACTTGTGGTCAAATTGCAACAACTTTTGTGCCAAATAATTTGTAACTCTCTGAAACTGTTGAGTTGTCAGTATTTTGTTTGATTTTTAATTAAATTTGATTAAAATTATGTATTTTAACTGAAAGTTTCAAATTATGGACATTAGGGCATGTTTCCTGAAAATTTTTAATAAATTATGATGTACGTTTCAACTGAAATAAACTCCTGAATGCATTCAACGAGTCTCTACAAAGTATCCAGAATTAATGCCACTGCTGTAGAATAAAATGAGAGTCATGTGGATTCCAAATCAACTATTGGGAACACAGTACCACATCAGAAGCTACAATATGAGTAAATATGCCACTGTTACCCATTGATGTCTTTTGTAGATGAGCCTTTGTGGAAAACAATAGGTCAGCAAACAACCTGAGCTGGAAATTTCTTGGTAAAGAGGATGCAGCGTGTTATTTCAGATTGAGAGTCATCGGCAGATGCAGAAGTAACTTTGAGTGTGCAGTGTGCAACAAGGAGTATGTTGGCACCATTGTTGTTCATGTCATATATTAATAACCTGAGAGACAGTATTTATAGTGATCTCAGTCTTTTAAAAATGATACAATTATTTACAATGAAGTATTAGGTGAACATCAGTCGTTATGGGCCACTCGAGCTAAAATTGGTGTAAAACCTTTCTTGTCATTTTGGAGTTAGATATAACTGCATAAAACCTTTATTTGAACATTTCTAACCAAAACAACACATAGTAAAAAAAGATTTTGTGAGACTTACAATTTGGGGTATTAATAAAAGTGTAGGGTAGTATGGATCATACAACAACATACAACAAAAAAATAAAAATGTACAACAGAAACACAGATTTTACTGTGAACAATAATATTTTGGTTCTTTAACACAATGGAAGCTAGTTCAACAGCACTTGCCTAATTTTTTTAAGTTAAAAGTTAAAAAAAACTGTTTTCAGTGTTAAGTTTTCCAAATACAATGTTCATAAAAGCCCTATCTGAGCTGTCATAGATGTCTGCTGATTTCCTACATCTGATTTTAATCTTCTTTGCCATACAGTTCTTGGAACTTTAGAATGATCTGATTGACAGCAGCTGTTTCAGTCATTTCGCTTTCCAAAACACTTGAAACTGTTCGCTCCATTGCAGTCTCACACCAAATCCCTGCACCCACACTGCAGTCTTCTTCTTGAAGCTTGGCATCATGACCTAAAAACAAAGAAAAGATTTTCTTATGTGGCTGACTTTGGTATGACCCACACTACCCCAGTGACATCACACATTAAAACATGGCAGAAACAGACACTGACTTGAATGAGCAGGATTTCATTATTACAATACAGTCTACATTAGTCTCCTTAAATACTGTTACTAGAATTGTAATATTACTTTTTGCCTTCATCAGTAACAGCTGGTGCTGGAAATTACACCATTCACCAGCTTCAACACTTGAGAACAAATAAAATTTATTTGTGGCACAGACTCAACAGTTACATCAGTCAAGCTACACCAAATTGCAGAGTAATGTCTGCGCTTTATTCCAAACCATGCACAGATTCCCTGTCTAATGTCACACCCGAGAAACACCAAGTGCTGCTGCTTCCTGCCACCCCATATTCACTGGTGTTTCCCTAACTAAAAAAAAAGACTTTATGAATGTCCAACCAGATCTTTTTGTAAGATTTCAAAGTGCCTACAATATCAGTGAGTCACAATTGGAATTGGCCAACTCATTCAAATACCTGTGTGTAACACTTTGAAGGGATATGAAATGGAATGATTAAGTAGGTTCATTGGTGGGTAAAGCAGGTGGTAGAGTTTGATTCATTGGTACAATACTGAGGAAAATCACACTGCAATGGAGATTGCTTACAAATCAGTTGTGTGACTCATTCTAGAATATTGCTGAAGTATGGGAGACCCATACCAGAGAGGACTGGCAGGGGATATTGAACAGATACAGAGAAGGGAAACACAAATGGTCACAAGTTTGTCTGACTCATGTGATATCAGCATATAAATGCAGCAAAAAGTGATCTGGAAAGTACATGAAGATAGACAAAGGCATCCCTAGAATACCTACTTATGAAGTTTCAAGAATAAACTTTAAATGACAGCTCCTGGAATATTTTACAACCCCCTACATATTTCTCCTGTAGGGATCAGGATGACAATATTACTCTAGTTACAGAGCTCACCAAAGTGCTTAAACAGTGATTCTACCCATGATCTGTCAATATGTGGAATGGGAAGAAGCCGTGAGGACACGTTGAGGCTCTGGGCATGATAATCTATTTCAGGAATGTTACTGTCCACATACGACTGCCTCACAGACACTACATTATGAAAGAATGCATTCTCATGCTGATACAAACAAATAACATGTCCAAACTGTTACTCAACTGTATGCAGTACTCGTGCTGTAAGATGTGTTCATTTGTTCTGCAGTTAGCATTTTGTGAAGCACAATAAAGGAATCACACTCTAACCATGGGGAACACCCCCATATCCTAATTCCACCTCCTCCGTGTTTGACTGTAAGCACTCCGTATGATGGCAGGTAATGTTCTCCAGGCATTCACCAAATCCAAACCCTTGCTTAGGGTTGCCACATGGTATAGTGTGATTCAGCAGTCCAAACCACTCACTCACAGTCATCCACTGTCCAGTGCATTGCTCTACATGGCATGTGAAGCACAGCACGTCACTGACTGCAGAAATGTGTGGTTTGTGAGGAGCTGCTCAATCATTGTACCTCGTTCTTTTTAATGCCCTATCCAAAGTCAGGGTGCTTGGTGGACTGCTGGTAGTATTTTGGAACTCATGAGTGATTCCTTCTGCTGATTTAATGTGATTCTTTACAGATACAATCCACAGTGCTCAGCGGTCCCTGTCCATAAGTATATGAGGTGTGCCCGGTCTTGGTTCAGCTCACACACGTCACATCACCAGCAGTCAAGTTTGGCAGACTTAGAAGGGTTGAAATGGCTCTGAGGTATTTGTTACTGAGGTGGCATCCAACAGCTAGCCGACATTCAAAGTGACTGAGATCTCTTGATTGGTCCATTCTTCTGTTATTGTTTCTCTACTGAGAACACTGCACTCCGTGCATCCTCTTATACTGTCAGGTCTACCTGTCGTGACATCTAGTGGTCAATTCCACATCGCATATGGGTGTCCGAATGCTTATGATAAGACAGTGTATATGCACGTAGTACATAGATTCTCATCCCACTCTTGAAGGGGATCTAGCATTCACAGGTGGTAAACAAGAATGGTTGTTGAAGTAAATACTCTGATTGGAACTTCCATTCTTCAGAGAATTGTACACGAGCCAGAATGCAAATTATGCGTTATTTTTCGAACAGACTTGATGCTCCATTGTTTAGGGATCAGTTCCTGTGGTTCGTCACCATTTAGCAAAATATACAGCATACGAGGCTTCATTGCTTACCAGGTGTAGAAGATTGAAACTGCAATTTGGCTGCAATGGTTACACATGTTGTTGTTTGAAACTGATAAACAATATTTTGTTCAAAATAATCTCCATTGGTATTTATACATTTCTCCCACCTCTCCGGCAGGCTATGAATGCCACACCAAGAAACAGTTCTTCTTTTGAAGCGAATCAGTCAACGTCCCATTGTCGTACGTTTTCATGTGAATTGAAGTGTTGTTCAGTGAGAGCGTATCCCAGTGACGCAAATAGATGATAATTGGACTGAGCCAAGACTGGAGAATAAGCTGCATGCCCTAGTATTCCCAAATGAATACCTCCATCATTTCCCTGAACCGTTTTTCTGTGTATGATGGACCGTTATCTTGGAGCAATATGACTTTGTGTTCCCTTTTTCCATATTCCAGTCTCTTTTCACATAATGCTTGATATAAATTGATCTTTTGCTTTTGGTACTGATCAGTGTTAACAGTTTCACCAGGTTTTAGCAGCTCTTAACAGAAGATACTCTTCTGATCCCACCAAACACAGAGCATTGTCTTCTTTCCAAAGCGATTTGGTCTTGCAGTTGATGTTGATGGTTTGCCTGGTTTCACCCATGACTTACAACACTTAGGATTCTCAAGATATATCCATTTTTCATCACTTGCCACTGTTAGATGGAGAAATGACTTTCTTTTGTATCTACCAAGCAGCATTTCACAAGTGGTCTTTCGATTTGCTTGCTATCTTTCATTCAGTTCATGTGGAACCCATTTTCCTACTTTCTGCATCTTTTCCATAGCTTTCAACTGAAGAGAAATGGCTTTCTGCGTAACATTCCATTTTTCTGTGAGTTCCTGTTGAGTTTGAGTATCATCTTCATCCAGTAAGGCTTGCAATTCATTGTCTCCAAAACTTTGTTGGTGGTTTCTCATGCTCGTCATTTCTCACATCAAAGTCACCACTTTTGAATTTTTTGAACCACTCGAAACACTGTGTTTTCCCAAGAACATGTTTGCCAAAAGCTTCAGCAAGCATTCAATGATATTATGCAGCAGTTTTCTTCAAATGATAACAGAAAACCAATGCTGTCCGCAAATCGTAGTTTGTAGGCACAAAACTCGCAATGTTTATGGGTTTGAAACAGATACCGATGTATGGAACTTGGATTACTGTGTGCTGACATTCGTCGTCAGGAAGCAGATGTCACTGCAGATGCGGTCTCATGGGCCCTACACTGACAGTTAGCACCATCTATAGGGAAATTCTGGTTTGATACTTCTACACCTAGTACACTATAAAGGACATAGTCCGTTACACTTCTGATCCATAGAAAAACACTTTCGTCAGTGAGCAAGACATGTGGGGTGACTGTGCCAATCTGTGCTAGGGTAACTACAGAGTGAGGAAGGGCTGGGCATAGAAAGAACAATCATTGGAGTGATTAATGGCTTTTAGTCACCAAAACTTAAGGAGGTGATGTGAGGGAACACATGATGAGATATTTGTTATGACCAAAAAGTCAAATGACATCAAGTATTCTTCAAGAGAAAAACTCTATGTCACTCCACTTGCTGTGAGAATCACTAATAGCAGTTTAGATATATGTCACCTTAATTTTAAAGGTTACACTCAGAGACTTGTGTTCAGTCATACCCAGCACATTATTCAACCAGCAACTGTGTTCATATCTGGCAGTAAATATCACTAAAAGTTTTGAACATCACACAACACAATCAAAAACAATTTTATTTGTTCTAGCCTACAGTTGCTCTTCTATTTTGTGAAATAACTACCAGTTTAAATAAAGTGCTACTATCTTGTCTGATGATGGTAGTTAGCAGTAAAAGCAGCTGTCATGCACCAAAATAACTGTGTGGCAAATGAACAATATGACATTTCAAACAAGTAGAAGTTAAGAAGCAGGTCTGACTAAATACATTTAATTTGGGAGAGACTGGTCAATTATCAAAATTATGGTGGATTTTATGCCTGTGTATGCTAAGTGTTACAAAGTGATTTATCAAAGTATTTGTCTGGAGTGTAGCACTGTACAGATCTGAAACGTGGATGATAAGCAGTTCTGACAAGAGGAGAATAGAACAGCTTTTGAAATGTGGCACTACAGATGAATGCTTAAGTTTAGATGGGTAGATTTGATAACTAATGAAGAAGCACTAAAACAAGCAGAGGAGAAAAGAAATGTATGGCACACTTTGTGGAAGACATGGGGTCATTCAAAAGGACATGCCCTGAAGCATCAACGAGCAGTCACTTTGGTGATGGAGGGAAGTGTGCGAAGTAAAACGTGTAGGGGGAGACTGAGTGTAAGAGGTTGAAGTGTACATAGCTACTCTAGTGTGCAGAGGTCAGACTGGAGACTACAGTAGTGAAGTCCACTTGAGATTGTCAGCTCTGGCAGTAAGTCATAAGAAAATCGAGTTATCATCCACGTTGGTGCTCTGACCAAACACTGTTTTCTCAAAGTGGTGCTTAGTTATTACACTGAACAGCACTTAGTGAGTTGTGTCGACCCTTTTTATAACTTGCAGGTGTTCGACTTTGAGCTGTCTGCGGAAGACATGGACGCACTGGAGCAGCTGGATAAGGGACCAGCTGGGCGGCAAGTCCGAGCCTTCATTCCAGAGTAAGTCCTAAATTCAGCTTATTCACATCATGTCACTTTTGGAAACTTAAAACTTTGTTTACTAATTAAATTAAAATTCAATAGCATTATTTTTTCTGTTTGAAGTTCACAAGCACTTTGTCATAGTACTGACAACATCCTCATAGCACATTTACTCCCATAATAAGTTTGTTGTCAACAGTTAGTCGCAGTTCAGAAGCAAAAGAAGAAATATTCATAAATATTACACTAGAAGGAGAAATCACTTCTGCTTCCTCATGAAATACTCACCTACACATGGTATTTGTCTCTGTGAACTGTCTGCATGATGTTCGTTTACATCTATTTCTACATCTACATATATAATCTGCAAACAGTCATATTGTACATTGCAGAGTGTACCTTCTACTGATACTAGTCATTTCCAATCCTGTAGCAATCTCAGATAGAGTGGGGGAAAACTGTCTGTATGTCTCCCATATGATCCCCAATTTCTCTTACCTTACCTTCATGATCCTTACACCAAATCTGTGTTGCCGGCAGTAGAATGTTTCTGCACTCACTGCCGATTCTCTAAATATTCTCAAAAGTCTTTCACAATAAGAACATCGTCTTCCCTCCAGCGATTCCCACTTTAATTCACAAAACACCTCCATAATATTCACAGACCTACCAGTAATCAGACCTGCCTACCAGTAATCAGACCTATTAGTAACAAATCTAGCACCCTGCCTCTGAATTGCTTTGATGTCTTCCTTTGATCTGATGTGGTATGGATCCAAAATTCTCAAACAGTACTCAAGAACAGGTCACTTTACCATTCTACCTTTCCAGATAAACTACATTTTTCTAAAAGTACCCCAGTAAATTGAAGTCAATGATTCAACTTGCAGACTACCATCCTTATGTCTTCATTTCAAATGGTTCAAATGCTCTGAGCACTATGGGAGTTAACTTCTGAGGTCATCAGTCCCCTAGAACTTAGAACTACTTAAACCTAACTAACCTAAGGACATCACACACACCCATGCCCGAGGCAGGACTCAAACCTGTGACCGTAGTGGTCACACGGTTCCAGACTGTAGTGCCTAGAACCGCTCGGCCACCCCGGCTGGCCATTTCATTTCATAATGGAGTGTAACATCATGTGTAGATCTTTAATAGACATGACTTTCTCAAGCAGTGCACTACTAATGCTTTATTAGAACATTACAGGATTGTTTTTGCTACTCACGTGCACTAACTTTCATTTTTCTACACTTAGAGCTAGCTGCCATTCATCACGCCAACTAGAATTTTGTCTAAGTCATCTTGTATCCTCCTATAATCACTCAACTTTGACACCTTCCTGTACATCACAGCATCATCAGGAAACAACCACAAATTGCTGCTCACCCTGTCCTCCATATAATGTATGTATTTAGAGAATATGGGTGATTCTATCACACTTTCCTGGGGCACTCCCGATGATACCCTCGTCTCTGGTGAAGACTCGCCATCGAGGACATTTTACTGACTTCTACAATTTAAGAAGTGTTTGAAGCAATCACATGTCTAGGAACCTTTTCCATATGCTCATATCCTCAAAAGTCTGCAGTGGGGCACTGTGTCAGATGTTTTCCTGAAATCTCGAAACATGGAATCTGCCTGTTGCCCTCCATCCATGGTTCGCAGGATATGTGAAAAAAGGGAAGGCTGAGTTTTCTACAAGCAAAGGTTTCTGAATCCATGTTGATTTGTGCACAGAAGCTTTTCCACTTTGAAATTTTTTTTTATATTTGAAGTGAGAATATATTCAAGGATTCTGTAGAAAACTGATGTTAAAGATATTTGTCTGTAATTTTGCGGGTCCATTCTTTTACACTCCTTAGATACAGGAGTCAAATTCTGTAGAAAACTGATGTTAAAGATACTGGTCTGTAGAAAACTGATGTTAAAGATATTGGTCTGTAATTTTGCGGGTCCATTCTTTTATGCTCCTTAGATACAGGAGTCAATTGCACTTGTTTCCAGTCACTTGGAGGTTTGCACTGGGTGAGAGATTTGTGATAAATGCAATGGGTGAGACCCACAGTACTCTCTGTAAAAACGAATTGGGATTCCATCCAGTCTTGGCAACTTGTTTGTTTTCAACACTTTCAGTTGCTTCTCTGGGCCAGAGGTGCCTATTACCATGTTCTTCATACAGGAGTCTGCATGGTGGTCAAACCTCAGTGTGTTTGTACTATCCTCCTGCATGAATGATTTCTTAAATTTGAGATTTAAAACTAGGGCTTTCCTTTTGCTGTCCTATACTGCCACACCAACCTGGCTGATGAGTGGCCGGATTGAAGCCTTCGACATGCCTAGGTTCGAGCAGTAATCTCAAGAGGGAAGTGTAGTTCTGTGACCAGGAAGATCCCAGGCTATTTCTCCTGAGGACAGTGCAATCTGCTCGGACGTCAGTTCCATCCCAGTGTCAGTATCCCGGATACCGAGGACCAGACAGAACAGTTGTGGGCCAGCTTGCTCAGGAGAGGATACAACCAGTGTGTGTAATCAGGCCATAGCGGGTGTCGTGACATACTTGTAAACGGGCACTTGCTACCAAGTTTTTTTAAATTTGCCTCAGTTATGTAATCATTGAAATACTGCCATGTACTGTGTCAACCCAATTAAACATCATATAGTTTCCTCTGTTCTTTCTGGGCACTTCACTTTCACTGACTCGAGGTGCATTTTTTCAAGGTTAAAGACTGGACTTGATTCAGTTCCTGTTTTGTATAACAATTTTTATAATGTGAGCCTCTCTGGAAGAGTTTTCTTTCTTTTAATAATCAGAAGCATGTAATTGGTGTCTAGTTCCTTGACCTTTCTGATCATCTTGGCGTCACATTGCCCCATTATGTACATACCTGGATAACCTGCTGTTCACACGATGTATCACAATTAATAGCAAGAGCCAGCAGGTGTGAAAGTTTGTGCTAATGGAAAGGAAAACGTTCTAGTACATGTAGGTCCTCAAACAGGCCATTTTCGAGATAACTGCAAATGTGTAGTTACCAGCTGCAGCTGACTTTAGTACAAAATACTCTGCTTGTTAACAAAAATGTGTTTGGAATATAAAATTTTAGAGCAAGTCCCCCACGTAATTGGGCTCAAATTTCACCCACTACCCATTATTGGAGAGTATGGTAGACACATCACGTGTCAACGCCACTTTTTCTGCTGACATAAGAAGACATTTAATGTGCTAATATGATCCAAGATGGATAGTTTGAGCAGGGCCTATGCCTTGCCCTCCAGTACAACCTGACCTCAGTCCTTTGGAGTTTGCTGTCTGTGGCCACCTCAGAAGGGAAGTGTTCAAATGGCTCTGAGCACTATGGAACTTAAAAGGGAAGTGTTCAGCACTCCTGTATATACAGTTGGAGAACCGGAGCAGTGAACTGTACAGTCTTTCCAACATTTACAAGATGACACTAGCAGAGTAGAGACAGACACTGATAACTCAGGATGTCTTACCTCCTCCCAATTAATAAAACCATTTCAGCTAGTTTGTTGTGATTTATGTTTTTCAATCTTGAATTACAGAATGGCAAACCATCCAGAATACCCATTCAATGCACACTACTAGTTCAGAGAGAACAGCATGACTGGCATGCAAGCAAGGACATCTCTCTTCTGAAGATTCTGGACCTGTCTGAGGTAAAGCACGCAGTAAGAAAAATTGCTCTGGATCATTGATTGTAGTTACAACCAGAAAGGAAGAAAAAGTGCCATTGTTTTTGTATTATTAAAGAAACTGTAGTGAGTAGTCCTGTTACTGAATTTTCTATAAACCTTATCCTTTCAACATGAGTTCAAGCAGCAGTTTCATCTATTAATATTTCTATCAAAAGACGAATATGTACTAAGACAAAAAATTGTTATGATTACACATTGGTTCTAGTCATCATCATACAACAAGATCGAGACCATACTTGTAAATTATTACAAAGAATTAAATGTACACCTCAGAACAACATATTGTAGGTGTTCCAAAAATAATCTTTCTGTGTCATAACACTATATCTTCTACGTGAATGTCGTTACAAAGTTGCAGGGTACTTTTGCTTACACATTATTATGTTCTTGATCACTTATAAGGTGTAAATTTAAATATCATTTCAGGCATAGCACTGTACTCTAAATAATGAAAGAGTTATATATAAAAACAAAGATGAGGTGACTTACCGAACAAAAGCGCTGGCAGGTCGATAGACACACAAACAAACACAAACATACACACAAAATTCAAGCTTTCGCAACAATCTGTTGCCTCATCAGGAAAGAGGGAAGGAGAGGGGAAGACGAAAGGAAGTGGGTTTTAAAGGAGAGGGTAAGGAGTCATTCCAATCCCGGGAGCGGAAAGACTTACCTTAGGGGAAAAAAAGGACAGGTATACACTCGCACACACGCACATATCCATCCACACATAGACACAAGCAGACATGTGGATGGATATGTGCGTGTGTGCGAGTGTATACCTGTCCTTTTTTTCCCCTAAGGTAAGTCTTTCCGCTCCCGGGATTGGAATGACTCCTTACCCTCTCCTTTAAAACCCACTTCCTTTCGTCTTCCCCTCTCCTTCCCTCTTTCCTGATGAGGCAACAGATTGTTGCGAAAGCTTGAATTTTGTGTGTATGTTTGTGTTTGTTTGTGTGTCTATCGACCTGCCAGCGCTTTTGTTCGGTATGTCACCTCATCTTTGTTTTTATATATAATTTTTCCCACGTGGAATGTTTCCTTCCATTATATTAATGAAAGAGTTACCTGCATAAGACAGGAAAATAGTTCTTAAAGTGGCAAACCATACACTACTGTGTTGATACCTACCTTGATGCATATGATTCTTCATCAACCTGTTAAGTCATTCTCATTCATTCCAGAAGGTGAAGGGTTGTGTCTTAATAGTTTTCATTGGATTTGTATCCAGATTTTAGCTTTCTACTCTTTGAAATAAAGAAAAGTGCAATGTACTTATCCTGTAAATTTTCTTCATTTATTTATGCCAGATAAACTGCAGCTAGTTATTTCCACCACTCACCACAGATACTCAACAATTTACCCATTGCTGCTGATGCAATGAAAGGTACATTCACATATAGAACATCACAACAGTGCATACAATTTTAGGTATTATTAAAATTTATGTTAAATATATATCATGATGAAGAAAGATTAATACAAATAATTACACATGTGATGTCAAGATCAGCAGAGAACAAAGACATATTTTAAATAAACTCTTTCATAAAATTTACTTTTTTCCCAATGTCACATTTTGTAAGGTGAATATGTTTTTAGCTATTAATACTGAAATATCTAAGTTTTCTTTAAGAATAAATTAATAATTTATTAGCCCACTACAGTACTAACTACAATATCAAATCTTCATTGCTATACAGAAGAAAAGATACTCGATATTAATAGACACTTAGCCATGTGATGTCCATCACTGTAACTTCTAGCTTAGGGATTATAGTTAATAATTTTATTCTCTAATTACAGTCAGCACGTTTTGGAGTTATAACTCCATATTCAAGGACCATACAGACATAATGGGCACTGCATCTGCTTCAGTTTTTCATCTGCGCTTAACCACGTACCATTTGTTTTCTACAGTGGTGGAACACTTCCACATTTGCACGTTACCTTGAAAGTTAGTTATGTTGTCAAAGCATTGACGCTCCATTTAAATTTTTGCACTTCTTCGTTTTGTGGTAGATTCATACTGATAACACAAAGTCTCGTCACCCGTGATGATGTTAAAAAAATCCACAAGTCATCATTTTTCTTCTGAAGTTGTTGCAGGGCTAGATAATTAGCTTTATTGCAACTCAAAAACTAAACCCGAACTCTTACAACTCTGTTAAACAGGTCATTCAATAACACAACATAAAATTATAAGAACAAAGAGAAAACATAAGTCAGCATTTGCGCCGTAGATAATCATTACAGAAAAAATAGTCATCGCTAGCACATAGCATTATACGGCACATAACATTATACTTCACCACTCCCCCCTTAGTGCCAACGATATGTTCTGTTGAATCGGGCATGTTGTCTGAACCGGGTAACAGAGTGTCGTGCACAGGCTGTTACTGGCATATTGGAGCCTCCCACATCCATTGCGGCTGATCTGTGGAATGGTCGGAGCGTACGTCGAGTCCACGGTGTGTGACGATGACTCCGTACCAGCGAAGGCTGACCAGAAAGTAGGCTTAAGCCTGTTGACCGTGATGGTGGCTGGCATGTCCAACACATCAATTTTGAATCACTGCATTTACATGTGACGCATCTCCCAAAAGATGACAACCAAATATCGGAAACAGTTTTTCACTGTCGTGTTTATATGCTAAGGTCTGAAGCAGATTTTCTATCCCAGTTAAAAACGGCGTCTGGAAAACAGCTGTTACAGTTTATGACGTAGTCTTAATATTTCTACATATCCTTCACCACACAAAAAGCGACTCCATCAATATTTACCTGAAAATTTTTAAAAACAAGATGAAACCAGACATCCCAAGCACGTTGCATAACCAGCTGCATGTACATGGGAGCGGAAATCGATTGCAGAACTTGGAAACTGGTAACTTAGAAGTGGTTTTCCAGGATAGATTTTGAAGTATTTACATGACCACCCAGAAGCGGTATTGGGAAATCGGTTTACAAAATCCGGTTTTGGGAACTCCATGTAAACGGGGTGAGTATCTTGTCTTCCCTGCTGGTGACACAGTAAAGTCGATCGTAGGGTGGCTGCAGTGGCTTGCGTACTGCGTCATGCTGTACAAAGACATAGTGCCACTCCCATAGCTAGTCAAAAACAAAAGGGCGACGGGTCTGATGGTCCCCTGGAGCAGCGGGGCATAGTTGGTGGATTTGTATAGCCAGCTTTTGTACAAAATCTGAGGGGTCAATACAGTCATGTGCAACATTGGCAAAGAACTCGCTAGACAGTCGTATCGGCTAGCCATAAACAAGTTTTGCTTTCGGGTCTTCTTTCAGCAATGCACAGAGAACCAGGAGGACGAAGGGCAACTCCTGTGTCCACTGCTGTGAGTCGTGACATCAAAGCAACACTTTCAGTTGGTGGTGCATGTGTTGAACTAAATTATTTCCTGCCGGGTGGTAAGCTATAATTGTGACAGGCTTCATACCCAGTATGATGGTGACTGCTTTGAACAAAAAAACGGTTCAAATGGCTCTGAGCACTATGCGACTTAACTGCTGAGGTCACCAGTCCCCCAGAACTTGGAACTACTTAAACATAACTAAGCTGAGAACATCACACACATCCATGCCCGAGGCAGGATTCCAACCTGCGACTGTAGCGGTCGCGCGGATCCAGACTGAAGCGCCTAGAACCGCTCGGCCACACCGGCGGGCATTGCTTTGAACAGGTATGACTCAGATTGTCTTCCCCTGTCAAGGCACACCGAAACGGGCGATCCATCCAAGGAGGAACGCAGTTGTGACAGATTCGGTGGTAATGTCGACGACTGGGAACACCTCAGGCCAGTATGTAAACTGGTCGGTGGCTGCAACGCAGTAGGTGTGTCCTTCTGGTGGTGGGAGAGGTCCTACGGGGTCTAGGTGGACATGTTCAAATGTATGATTCGGGAGTAGAAGCCGCGCGGGATTAGCCGAGCGGTGTCGGGCGCTGCAGTCATGGACTGTGCGGCTGGTCCTCCCTCGGGTATGGGTGACACACATTGTCCTTAGGATAATTTAGGTTAAGTAGTGTGTAAGCTTAGGGACTGATGACCTTAGCAGTTAAGTCCCATAAGATTTCACACACATTTGAACATTTTTTTTTAAAGAAGAAACTTGCCAAGAGGTGATCTAATGTGCCGGCTAATTTTTTTTTCATTGACAGGCCGCACATTGCTGCCCATATTACTTGCAATATTTGCTTGTGTGTGGCCCCTCAAGAGCTCGCTTCACCGTGCTGGTAGTGGCTCGTGCTCCAGGGTGCGACATGTTATGTAAAGAGGCGAAAGTCAGTAGTCACAAATGGCTTATTAGTGGTGATGTCACAATACGGCAGCGCAGGTGACGGTGGCAGCGTAATACGGCGGAGTTGTAGGTCTGATGGTTGCACCAACAAACCTCGCAGCTCACTGGCGAGAGCTTCAGAATGAACTGCACCAGTAATCTCTTCAATCCGAGAGAGAGAGAGAGAGCGTCAGCTGACGCGTTCGGTTCTCCACCAACGTCAACGATATTGGTAGTGGACTGTCCACTATAGCCGACATGTCGCAGCTGACGAGGTGACGCGTTCTCAGGATGCTGGCGGAAAGTATATGTTGGTGGCTTGTGATCTCCGACGAGAGTAAACTGCTGCCCTTCCTAGATGTGACGAAATTTTTGATAGCAGCATAGGCAGCAGACAGTTCACGGTCGTAGGTGGACCAATCTGCTGGGATGGCGATAACTTTTTACTGAAACAGGCTAAAGGGCTGCCAGTGGTGGTCAGTTTGCTGTTGCAGTGGCAGGCGCATCGACCGTCAGGGCGTGGGGCGCCTGCGGAACTCTGTGTGCTAATAGTGCTGCCTGTGCAATGGCAGTTTCAGCTTGGTGAATGCCAACTTAGCCTTACTACTCTACTGGAGTTTATTCTTTGGCTTTGGCCAACCATGCAAGAATTCGTTCAGTGGTGCAGCTAGGAGGGCACGATTGTGAAAAACCGCCGGCAAAAATTGGTTACGCCAAGAAATCGTTTTAATTCTTTAACTGTTGCACGCTGTGGAAAATTAAGTATAGCGTATACTTTCTCTTGCAGTGGCCGTATGTTTTGTGTATTGGTAGTGTAGCCTAGGAACTGCATTTCAGCTGCTCCGAAGACACACTTTGATGAGTTGATGAGCAGGCAGTGTGCACGTAGACGGGTGAAGATCTGTCCTAAGTGTGATGTGTTCTGCCTCCGAGTTTGACATGACCAGGACGTTGTCGATGCACATGTAACAAAAGTCTAAGTCATGTATGACTTGATCCGTGAACAACTGAAATGTTTGGGCAGCATTACAGAATCCAAAAGGCATTCAGGTGAATTCGAAGAGGCCGAACGGTGTGCAGATATCGATCTTAGCAACGTCGTCTGACGCCACAGGTATAAGATAGAAGGCACGAACGTACAACGTAGAAAAGGTGTGCTTACTCTGGACACTGAACGTAATATCTTCGACACGCGGTACTGGATATCGATCTGGAATGGTTCTGGCATTGAGCTGTCTGTAATCACTATGTGGAAGCCGCCCATTACTCTTTTTTTGGGGCCACGTGTGTAAGGTGGCCATGTCATTTGGTTGTGTACATCAATGATGTGCGCGTCAGAGACAGAGCAAGTTACGTTACTGCTAAACAATCTATGGTCTTTTCCTGGCTCACTCTTTGCCTATGTGCACTCTGATAGATTCTTAGTTCAAGTGTGGTGGACGTTTTAATAGTGCTCTATGGACTTGTGATTGTATCTGTTAGATGAAGAAAGGACAGCAAGAATGAACATGATGTAAGCAATCAAACGTGAAAGGAATATAAATTTTGAATAATATTATTTTTGAAGAGAAGAAGTTTGAGGTAAGCCTACAGCACTACGCAGCTAGGAACGATTATTGTGAGCCAGTTAAGTTGCTCAGAGCTGACAGACAGACCACTCCACTTCCCTGAGTCAGGCATTAAGATATCAACTGATAAGCTGTTTCATTTTTATAGAAATTCTCTGCTAACTTTCCACCTCCTTTTTGAATCATTGTTCACCTTGTTAAGCACAGTATTGTTCAGACCCATGTTATGTGGGAAATTCACGTGAAGTTTCAAACTGTCTTTTTGAATATACTATTTCATTCTAAAATCGTTGTCTTGGAATATCATAGATAGTGACTCTCCCCACCCCACTGTTTGTCATTACGCATTACCACATGGAACAGTTTGAATATGAATTTACAAACAAGAATCTAGCTTCGCTGTTGCCTGCTTGCTGTTTGCTGTTGTGCTTTCGAGAAATTTGCGAAAATGTTGTCAAGAGGCGAGATAAGTGGAAATTTTAATTACGGCTAGATAAACGTTTTACTTCCGTTGCGCATTTGATACAAAGTCAAGCTGCCATCAGATCAGTTACAGTTCAGTTCATATTTGGTTCCATAAAATTGTGTAAATTCCATACAGTAACAAAAAAAAGTAGTGGAGAGGTTACACATGTAGTTGTATTGCTCGATGAGCAGCAGATTCCTCGCCCAGGCATTGAGGAGAATTCCTGCTTAACTATCTTCAGTTTCTGCGGTGTCAAGCGGTGCGATCGAGGATGAAGTGGTGATCCAGGTGTAGTCAAAATACGGGGTGTTTCAAAAAGAATGTACGTATTTCGAGTGCATATATTTGTTAAACTTTAAGACATACGAATATGAAACTTTACACACATATTTACAAACCTCTCAAGTTCAGATTACAGATGTTCAATATGTCCTCCATCAGCGACACGAACAATATGACATCGATACTGAAATTCCTCCCATACTCGGGCAAGCATGTCCTTTGTCACTGATGTTATGGCAGTACGGATCCGTTTCTTCAACTCTTCCAGGTTCTGTGGGAGTGGTGGTACATAAACGTTGTCTTTAACGAAACCCCTCAGGAAGAAGTCAGAGGGTGTCAAATCCAGTGACCGTGGAGCCCAGCTGAGACGCGCCAGCTCCTTGGTAGAGTTTTATTCAAACGTTCACGCACTCGGCGACCCCAGTGAGGCGGTGCTCTGTCTTGTTGAAAAATGATGGTTGGTTGGTTGTTTGGGGAAGGAGACCAGACAGCGTGGTCATCGGTCTCATCGGATTAGGGAAGGAAGTCGGCCGTGCCCTTTCAGAGGAACCATCCCGGCATTTGCCTGGAGTGATTTAGGGAAATCACGGAAAACCTAAATCAGGATGGCCGGACGCGGGATTGAACCGTCGTCCTCCCGAATGCGAGTCCAGTGTCTAACCACTGCGCCACCTCGCTCGGTTGAAAAATGAAGTTGTCTTCGTGCAGCCTCGGAAACAACCAGTTTTGTGACATAGATACCGCTGACCGTTAAACGTGTTTCCATCAAAGAAGAATGGGCCGTAAACAGATGGTCGGGATATGGCACAACACCTTTCCTTAACATACACACCCTGTATCTAGAAACTGTCGATACCATCAGCGAATGTTCCACCCATTCGGAGGATCAATTTGGTATCTCAACCTGAAACGTGTTTGCACTGTTATCACGGAATTGCGCTTCGCAAACTCGAGAACACAAAATGATTTCCGCTCCGGAGTAGCCATTTTAAACGTATGTAGGTTATCCAGCAAAACAGAAAACAGCTGACATCTAGCGTCGATTAATATAAACTAGACAATGTATTCGTTTCTCCAATAGCCGAGCCGAGACGCAGCGATCGATAGTTTGGACAAAATAATGTTTTGTAATACGTATATTGTTTTTGAAACGCCCTGTATAATGCACCGTCGATTGGTGCACTGGTGCCTGTGTATGAGCCTTGCATGTGATCTCCGGAAACCGTCTGAGGAGCCCTCTGAACAAAGAATCACTAGTAATCATCCGTACTGCTGTGTCTTCCACACAATGCACTCCTGCTCCACTTGCTAGGTTGGTGGTAGTGTCAGGAAGGAGTCGGTGGTGGAGGTTAATAAGGAGTCCGTAAAAACCACTCAGTCTTCAGGCCACAAGTGGCCCATCGGGACCATCCGACCGCCGTGTCATCCTCAGAGGAGGATGTGGATAGGAGGGGCGTGGGATCAGCACACCGCTCTCCCGGTCGTTATGATGGTATTCTTGACCGAAGCCGCTACTATTCGGTCGAGTAGCTCCTCAGTTGGCATCACGAGGTTGAGTGCACCCCGAAAAATGGGAACAGCGCATGGCGGACTGGATGGTCACCCATCCAAGTGCCGACCACTCCCGACAGCGCTTAACTTCGGTGATCTCACGGGAACCGGTGTAGCCACTGCGGCAAGGCCGTTGCCAAGCAGGAGTCCGTAAAAAGATAAAATATCCGCTCCTTGTATTGGGTGCGTCAATTCCGCTACGACGAACTGCCATTCAAATTTCCGCCGTCGGCCTAAATTCAGCATTTTGACAAGAACATTCGTAGCAACTGTAGAACCACTTGCGGCGAAAACTTGGCAGTCATCAAAGTTGCTACGTGGCGGACAGGCAGATGGATAGAATGACAAGTCAGCACCCGTGTCTACCAGAAACTGCCACTTTGTGCCACGTTCTGTTGCAAACAGTCGACGGTTGCCATCTGGGGAGCCACTGACTTCCTGCTGCGTTTCCCTTTTCGCACGGCGGGTTAAACTCTCGCACCTCGCATCTGTACCGTCGCTGGTACCAGCAAAGACCTGCCGACGAAGGTGAGCGGCTGCGCTTTCCAGGTGAGTGGTGGTGACGAGATCAGCGACCGATTTGTCTGGGTCCGTAGTGCATCATCTTGCGCGGTTGGCTCGGCAGCCTGTGCTTGTAGCGCGGTGAGTGTGTTGTCTGCCTGAGGCTGTGGCCAAACTGTCGCGACGCAAGCGAACAGATGCACTTCCGCTATCCGATCCGCGGGTTGCACGAGTGCTTCTAGATCGCCGGCGCACACTGTCAATATATTCCGCACGTCGGGTGGCAGCCGTGATAACCAAATGTTCTGCAGAATGTCGTTACCGACTGTGTTGCTCGCTGAGGCTGCGCTCACAGTGGCTGCGATATCGGTGGATTCCGTCGACGACCGACGTTCTCGCACACGAAAAATGGAGCGTGAGAAACCAACAAGTTCACTGCAAGAAACAGTGACTTTGTAGCATCCTGAAGATGAAAATATCAGAATCGGGATATAGTTCGTAATCTGTCAACTGAAACCTCAAAAAGGTAAAATCTTTGTTGCAAATTTTAGGCATACATTATAAGCTCAGAGATTAATTTGTTCAAGTGAAGAGGTTGGTGTATCTTCCACGCTTACAGCTACTCTATTGGATCTTTTTTGTGGTAGGCTGTCACTAGTTGTCTACAAATTATCATTACAGACGTTTTGTGCCAGTAGGCTAGTGATTCTGCTAATATGAAGTTATTTGCAAATGTGGTAAACGGTTGTATTTCCTCTTGTAAGTGCTTAAATTTTCAGAGTGTCTTACGTTACATTTCATGGTTGTCTTTTACTCGCGTCTTAAATGACAGTCATTGGTCAATTGACGTACGTCTGCACAACTGTAAATAAATACATCGAAGCTGAGTGTTTCTAACTTGCTTTTCAAGGTCACCACGAATTATATCGAGGGTGTAACAGAACATCTCTCCCGTCATCTCATATATTCGTAAAAATTGTCCGTTTATTCCGGTGACTGAGGACAGAGTGTATAGTATTCGCCATGGTCTTTGCGAGACAGGGAAGCTCATTTATATGAATTCAGCCTCCCCTTAATAGCAGAACCCGTTATGCAGTACTCGTATTCAAGTAGAGACGTGTCTTGGTATCCAACCCATCCTAAGAGGTTAAAATGTTATCTATTTCATACATAGAATAAATTCTAAGCTAACCTAACCTAACCTCCTTTAATCCAAAGTGAGGAAGGAGATCGGACGCACTGTGATCACGCTGTCGGCCGATGTTATCGGGCGGCCTCTGGCGACAGTGTCTGACGACCGTTGTCGGTGCCACTGTGACCGTAGCTTAATGTACCCAGCAGGCAAAGTAGCTCCGATGGGGTGCGATCGCCTAACTCTTCAGTGCGGAGTAGTTTCTCCGATCTCTGCGAGAGCCTAGAATTCAGGGCGTTATTGATGGTTAAGTAATGATCATTCTCGGTGGTGACGCCAGAATGTCTTACACTTCTGCGGCCATATATTCATCGAGCGAAGCAACTACGAGGGTTGGAACTTAAATAGTGGCAACTATTTATTTACAGCTCTTACAAAATAGATACGTGTTTCAAAGTAGACACCAGCATTGTGTATAACCCGTTGCCAGCGATGTGGAAGTCGTAGGATACTCTTAGCAGTGCCAGTTGTGTTGAGAGTTCGAGTGGCGCGGTCTATTGCCCCACGAATTTTAGTAGTTCTGAAGAGAATGTCGTGAAGTGTTTCCTTCAGTTGAGAAATCGAGTTGAACTCACGAGGGCTTAAGTCACGCGAGTGCAGTAGGTTCAAATGGCTCTGACCACTGCTGTGGTCATTAGTCCACTAGAACTTAGAACTACTTAAACCGAACTAACCTAAGGACATCACACACATCCATGCCCGAGGCAGGATTCGAACCTGCGAGCGTAGCAGTCGCGCGGTTCCAGACTGTAGCGCCTAGAACCGCTCGGCCAACCCGGCCGGCAGTGCAGTAGGTGGTATAGCACTTAGAAGCCCCATCAGTCAAACAAATCAGTAACAGCTTGCACTGTACGTGCTTGAGCATTGTCCTACAAAATGATTGTCAGGTCCTGTAGGACGTGTCATCACTTCTGTCTCTAAGCTGGTCGCAGGTTTTATTCCAAACGTGAAGAGCGTAGAGACAGAAATGATGACACTTTCTGCAGGACCTGACAATCATTTTGTAGGACAATGCTCAAGCACGTACAGTGCAAGCTGTTACTGATTTGTTTGACTGATGGGGCTTCTAAGTGCTATACCACCTATTGCACTCCCCTGACTTAAGCCATCGTGAGTTCAACTCGATTTCTAGACTGAAGGAAACACTTCACGGCATTCCCTTTAGAACTACTACAAATACGTCGGGCAATAGACCGCGCCGCTCGAACTGTCAACACAACTGGCACTGCTAAGAGTATCCTACAACTTCCACATCGCTAGCAACGGGTTATAGACGATGCTGGTGACTATTTTGAAGGTCAGTAAAACTTTGAAACACGTATCTATTTTGGGCAAGCTGTAAATAAATAGTTGCCGCTATTAAAGTTCCAACCCTTGTATTTTACTGTCAGTGGCGGCTGCTTTGTAAGAGCATAAGAGCACGTGATCATTCTAACTTTCGGCACCTTGCGGATTTATTAGCTATGTTACGTCGAATGATGTTAAACGTGACATACATGTTGCTGTCTGAAAGATACGGCACTTAAATGTACTGCGCTACTGCACTTCCAGACTTCGTGAGACTTGGACTCAGATCGCGAGCATACCTTCAGTTGTGCACGTTTTAAGGAGCTTTTGCGCATGCGCAATTGGGGTGATGTAATTGCCTTGCAGGCCAAATACCCACATCAAGAAAAGTTTTCCATCACTCCGGTTATAGAGACGTTGACTGTGGATATTATATCACAGACACAGTCCCTTTGACTGTTCAGAGATGTCACTAAACCCACCCAAAGATGTAAACAACCATGCATGAGCAGCGCCTATTAGACGCAGGGGGTCCGACAGCCGATCAGTTCCGAACATTCCACCAGGATGGAGGCACATGGCTCTTGTTGTCTGTAGTTCAACCATGCCTTAGACGGTCGCGTCCACGTTGTTACTTTGTGCCAGGAAGGGCTCTCAACAAGGGAAGTGTCCATGCGTCTCCGAGAAAACCAAAGCGATGTTGTTCGGAGATGGAGGAGATATTGAGAGACAGGAACTGTCGATGACATGCCTCGCTCAGGCCGCCCAAGGGCTACTACTGCAAGAATGACCGCTACCTACGGATTATGGCTCGGAAGAATCCTGGCAGCAGCGCCACCATGTTGAATAATGCTTTTCGTGCAGCCACAGGACGTCGTGTTACGACTCAAACTGTGCGCAATAGGCTGCATGATGCGCAGCTTCACTCCAGACGTCCATGGCGAGGCCCATCTTTTCAACCACGACATCATGCAGCGCGGTACAGATGGGCCCAACAACATGCCGAGTGGACCACTCTCTTCACCGATGAGTGTCGCATATGCCTTCAACCAGACAACCGCCGGAGACGTGTTTCGAGGCAACCCGGTCAGACTGAACGCCTTAGACACACTATCCAGCGAGTGCAGCAAGGTGGTTTAGATTAGATTAGTACTTGTTCCATAGATCATGAATACGACACTTTCGAATGATGTGGAACGTGTCAGGTTAATAAAAGGTGTCTATACAAGGTATTACATTACACAAAATATTACATGTCACTTAATATTTTTAATTTTTTTTGTGGTGGTGGTGGGGGGGGGGGGGGGGAAGGGTTGGAGGAATTACCCACATACTATATCCAAAAATTCATCTAATGAGTTACCATTAAGAAATTCTTTTAATTTCCTTTTAAATGCTATGTGGCTATCTTTCAAACTTTTGATGCTATTAGGTAAGTGACCAAAGACTTTTGTGGCAGCATAATTTACCCCCTTCTGAGCCAAAGTTAGATTTAACCTTGAGTGGTGAAGATCATCCTTTCTCCTAGTGTTGTATCCATGTACACTGCTATTACTTTTGAATTCAGTCGGCTTGTTAATAGCAAATTTCGTAAGTGAATATATATATTGTGAGGCTACAGTGAAGATCCCTAGCTCTTTAAATAAGTGTCTGCAGGATGATCTTGGATGAGCTCCAGCAATTATTCTGATTACACACTTTTGTGCAATGAACACTCTTTTACTCAATGATGAGTTACCCCAGAATATGATTCCATACGAAAGCAGAGAGTGAAAATAGGCGTGGTAAGCTAATTTACTCAGATGTATATCGCCAAAATTTGCAATGACCCTAATAGCATAAGTAGCTGAATGCAAACGTTTCAGCAGATCCTCAGTGTGTTTTTTCCAGTTCAGACCCTCATCAATGCATACACCTAGAAATTTGGAATATTCTGCCTTAGCTACCGATTTCTGATCGAAGTCTATATTTATTAATGGGGTCATTCCATTTACTGTGTGGAATTGTATGAACTGTGTTTTGTCAAAGTTTAATCAGTTCCCATTTGCAGAGAACCACTTAATGATTTTCTGAAAAACATCATTTACAATTTCACCAGTTAATTCTTGTCTGTTGGGTGTGATAGCTATACTTGTATCATCGGCAAAAAGTACCAGCATTGCATGTTCGTGGATATAGAATGGCAAGTCATTAATATATATTAAGAACAGCAAAGAACCCAAGACCGAACCTTGCTGTCACCATTCTTGATTGTTCCCCAGTTTGAGAAATCACCAGTTTTTGTGGAGGTTCTCTGCTGTTTTGGGGTGGCATTTGTGGGGCCGAAGTATGCCGCTGGTGGTCATGGAAGGCGCTGTAACGGCTGTACGATACGTGAATGCCATCCTCTGGTCAATAGTACAAACATATCGGCAGCATATTGGCGAGGCATTGGCCTTGCTGGACGACAATTCGCACCCCCATTGTGAACACCTTGTGAATGACTTGCTTCAGGATAACGACATCGCTCGACTAGAGTGGCCAGCATGTTCGCCACACATGGACCCTATCGAAAATGCCTGGGATAGATTTAAAAGTGTTGTTTATGGACGACATGACCCAGCAACCACTCTGAGGGATCTACGCCGAATCGCCGTTGAGGAGTGGGACAATTTGGACCAACAGTGGCTTGATGAACTCGTGAATAGTATGCCACGACGAATACAGGGATGCATCAATTCAAGAGGACGTGCTACTGGGTATAAGATGTACCGGTGTGTGTCGGCCGGGGTGGCCGAGCGGTTCTAGGCGCTACAGTCTGGAACCGCGCGACCGCTACGGTCGCAGGTTCGAATCCTGACTCGGGTATGGGTGTGTGTGACGTCCTTAGGTTAGTTAGGTTTAAGTAGTTCTAAGTTATAGGGGACTGATGACCTCAGATGTTAAGTCCCATAGTGCTCAGAGCCATTTGAACCATGTACCGGTGTGTACAGCAATCTGGACCGCCACGTCGCTGTAAGGTGATACAACTTACAATGTGTGGTTTTCATGAGCAATAACAAGGGCTGAAATGATGTTCATGTTGATCTCTATTCCAATTTTCTGTACAGGTTCCGGAACTCTCGGAACCGAGGTGGTGCTAAACTTTTTTTTGATGTATGTATATACGGATTTGATAAACAACGTGCATACTTCACGATGTGCACGGCTAGCCCTTACAACTCAACTGCAAGTTTACGTCAGTGCCACCATGTGGTAGCACGCTACGACAGACTTTTATCGCCGTTGGCTCGGTATAAATGGCTCTGAGCACTATGGGACTCAACTGCTGAGGTCATTAGTCCCCTAGAACTTAGAACTAGTTAAACCTAACTAACCTAAGGACATCACAAACATCCATGCCCGAGGCAGGATTCGAACCTGCGACCGTAGCGGTCTTGCGGTTCCAGACTGCAGCGCCTTTAACCGCACGGCCACTTCGGCCGGCTCGGTATAAATCCCGCCAGATGATATCACACTCCTCAGATACGCCAATTCACTCACTCTGTAATAAAATTAATTTGGAATTCAGTATGTTACAGTTAATCTGACAGAAAAATTTGTTTTGTGGGTTTATGAATGTGTTACAGTATATGAAGTTTTGAATTTAATCGTACACCAATATATTTGAGGCGCCGAGAATCGTAAGTGCCTAAAGCACATCACCGTTGATTGTGAGACTGCAGTATTTATTCATGCTTCTGAAATCTGTTGATCTTACGGTGGATCAGATTTATCTGTGCTGTAGGCTCACATTGTAAATATGAAGACTCACGAAAAGCTGTCTTTCTGATTTCTCCGATATTCACTTAACTGAGGGATCGACGACGGTGTGTTTTAGGTCTTTATGTATCTCGGCGGCTCATTTGTATTCTATTCAAGTGACTATGTTGGCAGACATTACTAATTGTAGAAATCGTTTCCACAAACAGCTGTTTGTGTTTGGAGTTGGTTGTTTACTATGCGGGGATCGGCTTTTGTGTGCAGTGTAAACATCAATTATGTTGAATCTATTTTAAATGAAAAGAGAAAAATGAAGCTGTGAGGACGGGCTGCTAGTCGTGCTCGGGTAGCTCAGTTGGTAGAGCACTTGCCCGCGAAAGGCAAAGGTCCCGAGTTCGAATCTCGGTCCGGCACACAGTTTTAGTCTGCCAGGAAGTTTCAAATCAGCGCACACTCCGCAGCAGAGTTAAAACCTCATTCTGGGAACAGAAAAGCAAATTACCAGGAAAAGTTAGCCCCAAAGGAGCTATGGCCTGCGGGACCAGATCCGTTAATTGAGAGAGTGACGAAATCAAAAAAGCGTGGTTACGAGCGTCGTTCGGTCGTTCCATATGTATCGTTTGGTCCTTGCGACTTCGAAAGGCAATCATTCTTGGAAATTACCACAAGGATCCCAAGTCGAACCTGCACGCGTGCAACTGATATGCCCATGTAAAATCGGACATTTCTTTTGAAAATAAGAACTTTGCAGTCCTGTGCGTGAGTTAAAATCCGCCCCATGTTTTTACCTTCTCTCCTGCAGAGGATAGAGAGCTCTCAAACCGGATGAATCTTTTTCAGATACTATGTATAGAAAGAGAAGAACTGTACGATTAACTTCCAAAAGAAATGTCTGCCCTAAGAAGCTTAGATTGATAAGATGGAATTGTCAAATAACAGCGTTTCTACTGTTGAAGGCTTCAACACTCTTAGAAAAAAAGATCTGTGTACTAGAAATGGACAATAAAAAGCACGTTTCTTTTCTGATACTGTAATCCACCTATCTGACTCGTTTCTACATTCTTGAAGGCTCTTTTTGATAATGGCGTTTGGAACTACGTGAATGAATGAATGAATAGCGCAAATGCAGAAAACATGGAAAACTCACTAGAATACGCATTAATTATCATATACAGGCTGTTTCTAGAATGATCGTAAAAAAATTAAGAGGGCTGATAGATTGGGTTATAACAAACAACTTTCACATAGCAACACATGTCCGCATCCCTTATCGTTCGGTGCTAGCTCCGGCCGCTGTGACCGAGAGGTTCTAGGCGCTTCAGTCCGGAACCGCGTTGCTGCTACGGTCGCAGGTTCGAATCCTGCCTCGGGCATGGATGTGTGAGATGTCCTTAGCTTAGTTAGGTTTAAGTAGTTCTAAGTTCTAGGGGACTGATGACCTCGGATGTTAAGTCCCATAGTACTCAGAGCCATTTTGAACCATCGGCGGTAGGCGTCATTTAACAGCGTCGACATGGTAGCAAGTCTGCAGGGCAAAGTTTTCAGTTTCCTTTGACGCCAAGGTTAAAGAGAAGTGAGGTTGATATTTCATTACCTTTATTTGCAAGCAGTTGTAAAAACTGCTCGAAATTACGCGCTCCTGCTTGAATGCACCCCGTGTACGGCGCCTGACACTTTCAAACACACCTGGCAAACTGGAGGTGGCGTCAGAGGCTGCCGTAATTGGCGCTACCAGCTCTTCATCCGTCTCGACAAGTGTTTCATAAACAACAGATTCCAAGTGAGAACTGGATAGGGTCCTGTGGGCTGTGGCCCCTTCATATTATCGTCTGGGGACAACACACGCCGTACGGTCGACCGCGGAATATCGATGTTGATAAACGCTAAGGGCTCGGACTGAAATACGAAGAGCTAGAGAGAAACAGTTTTATGTAGACAAACTAATACTAATAACGTGGACATTGATAATGATAATTCTGTTGTTGTTTTGAAAATTACATTTAATAAATTTGAGAGTTATAACTGCGGTTT
This sequence comes from Schistocerca serialis cubense, assembly GCF_023864345.2. Lineage (NCBI taxonomy): Eukaryota > Metazoa > Arthropoda > Insecta > Orthoptera > Acrididae > Schistocerca > Schistocerca serialis. The sequence continues at coordinate 248,891,939 of NC_064647.1, read as the reverse complement.
GATGAATTAACAGCGAAGATTTTGTAATGCAAAAACATTTCGTGTCTGAAGTTACTTTACATGATACAACGGCATTGAAATTGTATTGTCATAAGGGAAAAATCAATTTGCCACTGTTAACAAAAAATTTATTTCTCAACGCACTGCTCCAAGGACTCACTTCAAATGATCGATCAAAAACAAAAAAAAAAACAAAAAATTCTAAGAATTATTTGAACAATAGGCCCTGTCGTAGCTACAATGCAGCATTCGCTACAGTCAGTTCTGAGGCTAAAAGTTTTAGACACAGCTTTATGTGGAGTACATCACTTTCAGATACGCGATATTTTGTAACAAAGATCAGGTCCAATGACTTCTACATATGATCGTTCATGATATACTTTTCCTCACAGCATTCAGGTAAGAACTAAAAATCTGTATAGTGTTCAGGTCATAACTAAGAATCGGCATAGGAACAAAAACCCGATTAATTATATTAAAAAAGTCACTTTGTAAACACAGCTGGCCGAATTTAGACCACGGGCGTTAATAGTATATTTTAATTTTCGTAAGTTGTGCGCTTGTAAAAATACTCAAGTAACTGCTCAGCTCGGCAAAACAGAGTGGCATTGTCTAGTTCTGAATACAGGTTCATATATCTCAGTCAACGAATTTGACTTCCAGAGATCTCTGTGTTTTGTTTTTAACTGTTCGCATTTAGTTATAATATTCAGCATCATAACAGCCCGCATCTCGTGGTCGTGCGGTAGCGTTCTCGCTTTCCACGCCCGGGTTCCCGGGTTCGATTCCCGGCGGGGTCAGGGATTTTCTCTGCCTCGTGATGGCTGGGTGTTGTGTGATGTCCTTAGGTTAGTTAGGTTTAAGTAGTTCTAAGTTCTAGGGGACTGATGACCATAGATGTTAAGTCCCATAGTGCTCAGAGCCAGCCAGTCATAACAGCATTATAATGATGTATCTATGAATACAGTCTTCATTACAAAGAAATGTCTTATGTGGCTCTTTACACTACTCTATCCTGCGCAAGCTCCATCTTTGCATACCTAGTGCAGCCTACACCCATTTGAACCTGTTTTCTGTACTGAATGAAGCCTTAGTACCCCTCTACGATTCCCCCTCCCCTCCAGAAACACGCACACACACACACACACACACACACACACACACATTTCTCACCTTTACCGTATTTACTATTCCTTGATTCATGGGATGCGTTCAGTCAACTCATCCACCATCTTTATTTGTATATATTCTTCTCTGTAATTAATATTAGGTACTTTACCTGAAATACGTAAATCTGTGTACAGTTTAGTGTCGTACACGTATATTTTCTCTTGTGTGGGTTCTGTACGCAAAAAAGTCAATATCTGTGTAAAACCGGAAGAAAGTAGGAGGGAAAAAAAAGAAAGGTTGGTGCGATATTTTCCGGACGTCGAATGTATGAGCATGAGGATTTGAATGGCTTAAGAACGAAAAGTTGGTGAAGAATGTGCATGAAGATGCAGTAAACAACAGGTCATTCAATGTGATTAAAGTTGTTGATATCTCGCAGCAAGAACTGCTTTGCCAGTTACGAATGAAGGAAAAAAGTGCATTTTTAGTAAATTACGGTGAGGAGTTATATAGTCACTAAGCAGTACTGATTTAGGAGTCTTTCCAGGTTAATAAATGATCCTGCAACAACATATCGTTTATAAAACGATTTTTTTCCAGTTGCTGTCACTTTTTACCAATATTTATTGGTACGATACCATTATCAGTTGCTTTATAGTTCATATGTACACTCATTTTTAATTACAAATTCTTTTCGTATTTGATGAGGTCTCTTGGCTAAGAGCCTACTGAAGTTAAGCAGTGAAATTTATCCCTATGCAGAAAGATTAATTTAGTTCAGTGCGTACTTCAAGTGAGTTGTACGTTTAAACCATCTAATCGATACTTACATTCTTGCTGAAAATGCGTTTGTCTGGCATACAAAATACATAGAAATACGCACCACAATCACTTAACACTTGTCTGTTCAGATATTTACATCCAAACAGTCTTAACTGCTAAGGTAAAACTTAATTCAGTTACTAAAATGGTACAGACAGTAAAAAAAAATACATGACCATATTTATGTCATGGCACATGTTACATACGGTTATTATTTAGTGACTTTTTTGGGTTAGCCCATCAGTGAGAGAGCACCGCGAGTTCCTGCTGCTAATGAGACGAGTACACCGTTTGTTTATTACATATCTTTACGAGCTTCAGACAGGAGCGAGTTCAGAAATGGATAGGCACTCTGACTGCTGTGTACAGATGCGATCAGAGTTGGTGACCATTCGCTCACAGCTGCAGGCAGTGTTGGCTTCCGTCACACAGTTTGAGGCTGCTGCCAAGGGGCATCACTGGGGGGGTTCGGACGCGGGGATGCGAGGGACGTCGAGCACGACCCACGTGTCCCACGATCGATCCACAGCTGTACCCGCCCAGGGTACTGCCTGTACTGAGGTTGTCACCTCACCCGTCGTCGAGTGGGAGATCATTCCAAAGTCTGGGAGGCAGTGAAAGTCTTTCCGGGGGGCCGATTGTAGGGCCTCTCCGGTTCGTTTTACGAACAGGTTTCGGGCGTTATCTTTTGCTGACCATGTCTCTGAGCCGGATGCAGTCGTCCACCCTGTTCCAGAGGAAGCTTCTCGGCCCGCAAGGTCTGGCCATTCACAGAGGGTGAGTTTGCTGGTAGTTTGAGCTCTAACGTTAGGCAAGTAATGGGGTCCCTTAGGAACACGGCTGCCAAGGAGGGCATACCGGGGGCAGTCGTTCCGGATGTGGAAAGGGTGCTTCCGGATGCCATAAAGAGTACAGGGTGCAGCCAACTGCAGGTGTTGCCCAGGTCAGTACCTATGACGTACGTTGCTTTGGATCGGAGGAGATTCTCTCTGGTTTCGGGCGGCTAGCGGAAATGGTAAAGACTGCCAGTCTTGCTTCCGAGATTAAGGCGGAGCTCACCATCTGCAGCATCGTCGACAGAGCCGACTGTGGTCCTTTGGTGCAGACCCGAGTGGAGGGTCTGAAACAGAGGCTCAGGCGGTTCTGTGACCGGGTGTAGGCTGCAGATTCCTTGACTTGCGCCATCGGATGGTGGGTTCCGTTTAATAGGTCAGGAGTCCATTACACACACAAAGCGGCTACACGTGTATTGGCAACACTCTTACGTTGATCAGAATGCAGAGCTCGTTAACTGCCACAAAACGTTCTGAACGACCTGCATATCCGAGAAAGTCTATCGACTCAATCTGAAGGCGAGCAGGAAGTGAAAGAACTGGCCTTGTGAAATAAAGAAAAGTAACATTACTGTGAAATAGGCCTAAAAGCCGAAAAATAACCAAAATGAAGGCAATCCTTTGCATAGAGTATATTTTTGTTATTGTGGGCTTTCTCTGAGTATTGGAGTGATGAAATATTCTGGGTCATCAGCCCCGTGGTGACGCTGTAGTGTCAACTCGGCTGATCACCTGAGAACATTTTATCCGTACATATCCTTGCACACATGTGAAATGCCCATTTGCTGCCGGGTAACATTCGATACGGTGTACTTGCTGCTGCGCCCGCCATTACATACGACCAACAGACGTACATAGAGAGGGTGCTACATGGGAAGGCAAGTCACCAGTGTGACGCCACACAACTATGGTCTGACGCCCTAAAGGACGCACGTAATGGACTATGTTATGCTTCCTCTATACGTCACTGAAATAGTCCCATTCGACCTCCATAGCTAACGGTCTGATGCTACAGAGGCCGCGCATAGCAGGGACTATGTCCTGCTTCCACCTGAAATCACACAAACGGTTCCCAAACAAACGTTCGCCAGCTGACTGCGGATTGAAGCGGACGGACAGTTCCATTCACAACCTTTGACTCCAGCGTCTGAGTCGCTGTGACCGACAGTGCCGCGGTATGTACACTGTCATTGCCAGCAGACTTAGCATACTGCTAGTTCATAGTTAAGTTTATTGTATGACCCCATAGTACCTCAAGAAATAAGGCCCACGTGAACGATGAACCAAAGTCGTGTGTCGCCAACTGGGAAGGCGGCTACTTACTTAGCTTGGCTGTATTGTGGGTTGCATCCCAAGTAGGGGCAGGCCCACAATACAGCATTGTTTGTCATCGTTTTCTAGAGTGAACTTTTAATCACATGGCCATGTCTCACCTTTGTACTGTAGTGAAGTATTACGCAAAATTTTGCTAATAAATTGTATTAAGTATTACTTACCTGTGTTGTCTCTTCGTACCTAATCTGTTACATGACGGAGCTGATTAGTTATTATGTGCATAGTAAGCTATCTCAGTACGTATGACTACTTTCTGTGGTGGAGGATAGTCTTCCTGTCATCTGTTCAAAAAAATGGTTCAAATGGCTCTGAGCACTATGGGACTTAACATGGTCATCAGTCGCCTAGAACTTAGAACTACTTGAACCTAACTAACCTTAGGACATCACACACATCCATGCCCACGGCAGGATTCGAACCTGCGACCGTAGCGGTCGCGCGGTTCCGGACTGAGCGCCTAGAACCGCTAGACCACCACGGCCGGCCCTGTCATCTGTCCACTGGGCAACAAGCCTGTTTCGTGAACACAATAGTTCCACCCAGTGCACTATAACATGCTTGTATCCTGCTCAACATGGCGTCCACAAGCCTTTCCCACTCTTCAACGAGAGTCCTCCTTACATCATCCAGTATGTTGCCAGGGTTCCTTCAACGATGCGCTGCAAGTCTCACATGGTCCCAGGGGAGCACAGTCGGGTTCATGACAGCAGGTACTGCAGTCCATTCCAATAGGTTGGTTCCCGTATTGTGGAGGAAGACTTTCAGGAGACAGGCACCATGCATTATTGTCCTGAAAGAAGGACCCGTCACCGAGGCCTAAACTTTGACTGTGGGACCAGGCAATAGGCTGTAGGATCATATCTCACCACACCCATACAACACTCTGGTGAAGTTGGCACCTAATTTTCGGGAAATATTCATTTTTCTCAGAGTTCTTGATAGATATGCTATACCAGAATGAGATTTTCACTCTGCAGCGGAGTGTGCGCTGATATGAAACTTACTGGCAGATTAAAACTGTGTGCCGGACCGAGACTCGAACTCGGGACCTTTGCCTTTCACGGGCAAGTGCTCTACCAACTGAGCTACCCAAGCATGACTCACGCCCCGTCCTCACAGCTTTACTTCTGCCAGTACCTCGTCTCCTACCTTCCAAACTTTACAGAAGCTCTCCTGCGAACCTATTAGATATGCTATAGTTCTAGAGTTCTCAACACAAAATTTGAATAGTTCTGCAGAAATTCGCGAAAGAAACAAAAGTACTCGAGGAAATTTTAATCTTATAAAAAATTAATTGTCAAATTTACGAAAAAATAATTACGACAATTCTGAATGTCTCCCGAAGAATCCTTCTGTAGATAATAGTTAAAGAGATAATTGCGTTAATGAGTGAATGGCTCTGAGCACTATGGGACTTAACATCTATGGTCATCAGTCCCCTAGAACTTAGAACTACTTAAACCTAACTAACCTAAGGACATCACACAACATCCAGTCATCACGAGGCAGAGAAAATCACTGACCCCGCCGGGAATCGAACCCGGGAACTCGGGCGTGGGAAGCGAGAACGCTACCGCACGACCACGAGCTGCGGACAAAACGCGTTAATGAGTGACTCATTTTCACTATTTGTGAAGCTGGCACCATACTTTCGAGAAACGTATACTTTCTTCAAAGTTCTTGATAGCTGTGCTATAGTTCTAGAGTTCTTCACAAAAATTTTGAATAGATCTGCAGAATTTCGCGAAAAAAATTATGATCAAAATTTTGAATAGCTGAAAATATGTGATGTTGGCACCCATCTTTCGAGAGATACATTTTTTCTGAGCTCTTCATAGATATGCTATAGTTCTAGAGATCTCAGCAGAGAACTTGAATAATTCTGCCGAATTTCGGACACCCTAATGATATTTTTTGTGCAGGTAATGGATTATGAGATAATTGCAATAATGAGGGACACAATTTCACTACATAAAAAACAGTTATGATCACAGTTCTGGATAGCAACCCAAGACTTCTGCCGAAAAGAGTTAAACCCTTACTCGAAATCGGAGATCACTGTACTCAGGTAACAAGACAGCCCAACCGCTCACTGGTTAGCTGCCTGCACATGTTTATGTAGTGTTTCGTTGTCTAATTTAAGTTAGCGGTTTAAAACAAAATTGTGGCACAGGTAGAGCTGACAACGTTTCAACTATCGAGGTAACGTACGTTTAATTTGCGGTGTGAAGCGTTCTGGAATCTCAAGTTGAACCGCTACCCATTGTTAAGATTCTATATCTTTTACGAGGAAGCAAGCTTCAGTGGAGATGGGGCCAGAAATATAATTTAATAAACATTACAATTCAGTGCGAATATGTAGTACAACATTCATTTTGCACTTTTTTACTTCAAAGACGCCCAATTCCTCTGCTTTCGTGTCAGACCAGTGAGCAAATTGGTTTACGCCCTTGTCAGACTGCGAGTGACCGATCAACTTACAACAATTCTTATAACAATATTACCTAAACTATTGAAAACTGATCGGCACGAAATGTCTTAGGGATGCTTTAATTTCACTTAAACAAATATGCCACGGGAGAAAGCGATGCGCTTTTGGTCATTTGCCGTTTTACGCCTCTGCGGTTTTAAGCCCGAAATGAGTTTCTATAAATAAGTAAATAAAACCATAAAAGGGCTTTCTTAGGTGAGAGAACTGAAGTGAGACGTGGCAGTATTGATGATGGTAACATTAATTATTCGACTAACTAGGATACCGAATTTAATACATAGCTTACAGAACTTGAGCAACAAGAAAGATGAAACTTCCTGGCAGATTAAAAGTGTGTGCCCGACCGAGACTCGAACTCGGGACCTCGGGGAGGTTCGCAGGAGAGCTTCTGTAAAGTTTGGAAGGTAGGAGACGAGGTACTGGCAGAAGTACAGCTGTGAGTACCGGGCGTGAGTCGTGCTTCGGTAGCTCAGTTGGTAGAGCACTTGCCCGCGAAAGGCAAAGGTCCCGAGTTCGAGTCTCGGTCGGGCACACAGTTTTAATCTGCCAGGAGGTTTCATATCAGCGCACACTCCGCTGCAGAGTGAAAATCTCATTCTGGAAGAAAGATGAAACTTAGACAGCAGAAGAGCGGATGTTTTATTCTTTTTCGTGATGAACGTACAAAGCTAACACATATATTATATACAAACATGAGTCAATAAAAATGACACAAACTTCTCATCTCTCGATCAAGAAGGAAAAACTTTACAAAAATCCATTACTGAAATTATGAATCGATACAAATCGCAATTTATTCCAAAGGTAATTTTTATAGCCCCCTCGAATGCTTGGAGTTACTGCGGTAACAGCATACACTACAAGCATTCAGCTGCATTATGGGGGCAGAGTAGTGTTGTTAAGAAGAACGTTGCAATGTAGTCGCAGTTGCGAATACGAACAACCATCAGCTATGTAAAGGAATGGCGACAGAGAAAATCTATGACGGACCGCGACTCGAACCTCGCTTTACGCGAGCTGTCTCCTTCAGTATTTTGGCTATCCTTGTGCAATTCACGATCAGACGCAAGCTTCCATATGTCGTCGTTTCTACGTCGCAGCCTGTACCCCTACGCACATTAAATTGCCGTACAGGGGAGGACATTTTAATTGGAAGTCGCTGCCTGGTAAAGACGGGTGAATACGATAGTGCAGTGCCCGTGTTGTTAATAAGAACGATGCAAAGTTCCTTCAGACATGTTCCTATCATTTACCCCACAACTTCTATGAATTCTTTGTAGAGCGTCTCAGAGTTAACCAATGAAAGCTCAGATCTCTATAATACCTGTTTCTTTAGCACCCCGTTCCTTGAAAAAATACCGCGAACTAGATTGATGTAAATATTAGTACATGTCGCAATAATACGAATTATATTTTCATCCAAGAATAACTTCAGAATATCTATTTCTGTCTTTGTGACACATGCTTCATTTTTGGGTCCAGTTAAATGCGTATTAATATCACAAGATCCTGTTCCAAATATGCGTCAGGAGCTGTGCTAAAAACTGTTCTAGATTTTTTTATCTTTGACAGTTATTCCACAAACTAAAAGTAAAGAAAATATTTACTTTTGTGAGGTAATTATTGTAGGTAAAAAGCAAATTAATTGTAATTAGTTTCGATATGCGTAGACATGAAAACAGGATTGAATCTAGGAAAATTATAAACTAACATACACTTACTTTGTCTCAGACTGTAACACTAGACCAATACCCTCCGGGCTATAATAACGTTTCATGAACAACACATCTTGCCCAACTGAAAGACAATAATGGCTGAGGCTAACCGACGGAGAGTTAACGGAAAGGCACCGAAAATGGGGCGTACTCAGTCCGCCCCAGTCAAACAAAATAGAGCGGGAAAATTAACTTAGTGACGATTGTCATCGGCGAGAGCAATGGAGGGTTAACAACAACCAAAAAGTTTGTCGAAGGCACTACACGTTCTGCAGAGATCACACACGTAACACATGGCGTAAAAAAAAAAGTTTGTGTTCGTGGCCACAATAAAATCATGTCTCTGAGTAACTCATGAAGCTCCTTCAAAACATTTTGATTACTGTTTGTTCTTAAAAGGACCAGGCGTGTACATCAGGGAGCTTTACTCGGCGTTCGCCGGCGAGCAATGCTGTGACGTGCTAGACGGCGCCGGTTGGCGAACCTGGTTGCCGTGTTGTCCTGGTTCACGCATGCGCTGCGACCGTGCTGGAAAAGTGACGGTTAGCTGGCAGACATGAACGATCAACATTCCCATCTCGGGAGCACATGAAAAACTTGTGCGAGCTGCATCAATGCTACGTAATGATTTGAAATGAGAAGCTGCCCTACCATAAAGTCAGAGCAGTGCATTTATTTTATAACATACTCGGAATTCTTATATTTAAATGTTCGTACTATCCGAGACAGTTGGCGAAATGTATTTTCCATTGATCTGAAGTTTCGTTACTCTGAAGGCTGTGGCCTGCCGTGCTGTCTTAGCTCAAACCGCGCCGTTCCTGTGTTTCATATTTGGTGTTCACCGCAACAGTATTTACGTAAACATCCGCCACAGGCAGTGAAGAAATGTCACTGCAGTCTCGTAGAATACTGGATTTTGCCCTCGGCACGTCTCGCACAAACTCAAGAGCTAAGCGCGCGAAGATAATAATAACTGTGGTGTCACCTTCTCGGGTTTCACTGACAAAGCGCTGGTTTAGTTCGTGACCGCGGTTCACTGCTCTCTAACGTCTGCGTAGGTGTTTGTGGATACAACACCTCCAGCAGAATCTGCTGGAGACAGAAGATGTGTGTGAATCATGGAATTATCCACGTAGCTGCATCCAGCATCCAGTCCACCGGAGGTGAGTACCATTGCACTGTCTGTTTTCATACGTTTTGAGTGTTTGCACATTGTAACGTATCAGAAAACGCATCATATAAACTTCATGCGGTAACTACGCGTTACTCCGTTTAGCACTCCATTCTAACCGAAAGCCATTTGCAGTTATTTTCACTCAGGACCAGGCAGTGTTTCCATGTCCACTGGAGCGTAAATAGCTTTCTTACAATACGGAACTGAAATTACATGTATAGTGTTCGCAAGATTGTGTTTACGGCTACAGTTTTTTTTTAAATCAACTATTCGGCCGTGTTTGTGGATGTGATACACCGTGGCCTGGTACTTACAGACGAAATCATTTTATACTCAGTGGCGTTGAGTACATCATACCGCGGTTACCATTTTTCTACCTTTGCGAGTGAATAGCAACATCTCAGTACCTAACCACGTGTCGGAAAAGAGAACAAGTTTAAGCCTAGCAAATTCCCGTTCGCTGACGGAAACATGCACCAAACAGCATGAATAAAAGAGAGAAATACTGTCCTAAAGTTATGAAGCAATATGTTTTGAGCCGGCCAGGGTGGCCGAGCGGTTCTAGGCGCTACAGTCTGGAACCGAGCAACCGCTACGGTTGCAGCTTTGTACCCTGCCTCGGGCATGGATGTGTGTGATGTCGTTAGGTTAGTTGGGCTTAAGTAGTTCTAAGTTCTAGGAGACTGATGACCTCAGAAGTTAAGTCCCATACAGATCAGAGCCATTTTTGAACAAAAAAATGTTCAGATGCGTTTGAAATCCTATGGGACTTAACTGCTAATGTCATCAGTCCCTAAGCTTACACACTACTTCACCTAAATTATCCTAAGGACAAACACACACACCCATGCTCGAGGGAGGACTTGAACCTTCGCGGGACATTTTTGAACATGTTTTGATTAATCCACGATCGTCGGTTATATCTAGCACAATGTTATTTACAAATAAAATAATTGGCTAATCCATTCAAAATCTTAAGAATCAAAGTAAATTTTCTGAAAATCATGAGAACGTACAGCACTTAGCATAATTAATTCAAGAAATAATTTTCGTAAAATGAAGAACAAACCGCCTTCAGTGACAAGTTGCGTTTATTTACTGCATTATGCATTTCGAGCCCTGGAGGCTCATCTTCAGGTGCTTTTTAGTGATTTACATCAGGTTTTTTAGTTGTTTTCCTGTTGATATTACATTTTTGATTTTTGTGTTACAACATGGTATATTGTAGATATAAGTTTAATAGCGTTAATAAACTATAAGTTAGTTTCATATTATTAACGCTCTTAAACTTATATCTACAATATACCATGTTGTAACACAAAAATGTAATCTCAACAGGAAAACAACTAAAAAACCTGATGTAAATCACTAAAAAGCACCTAAAGATGAGCCTCCAGGGCTCGAAATGCATAGTGCAGTAAATAAACGCATCTTGTGACTGAAGGCGGTTTGTTCTTCATATTACGAAAGTAAAACAGTCGCGGAAGAAGCACTGATAAACAATGGATAAAATTAAGAAATAATTTTGTTTTGGGTTTATCACAATTTATTACTAAAATGTATATCTTGCGTATCTACAGCTGTACATGAGTAGACAGGCATGATATGACTGACATACAATCACACGGTATTTTGTTACGTTATCGCGTGTACTCGGTTCATGTACGTCGCGTGAATAATTTCTTTTCATTTTTGAATCACTAAGGTTCAATAACTTTATAACGACTAGCCGCACGCGAAGTGTTTTTCAATATAATTCTGTCTCTCTATATACGTTAGATGGTCATGGAATTTATTAGTGCAGTTAGAGCAAATAACTTTCTTCAAGAAACATTAAGACAGTTATTTACACATGAGGTGTGGTTACTTATTCACAAAGACATTGTTTGCAAATCGTAACTGATTACCTCTCCACTCTTCCACCATATTTTATTCATTCGTGAACAGCAGTAATTTACTTCACGTAAGTGAAAATCGCTAATTTTGGACCAAGTTTAATCCTAATACAGTAAAACGCAAATGTCTGTACAAGGAGAAGAAAGGTATTAGATATTGCTTCGTTTCCAAAAAAACAGTTAGCATTTCTCCTAGTCCAGATCACTCCTTTTATGTCATATATAAAAAAATTTGAAAATACAAGGTATTTAAAATGTAAATATTTAAAGTGTCTCGGAACGCGTGAAGATTCCTACTGTCGTAGTTCTTTAAGTCCTTTTGATGATAAAGTCCTTTAATTTTTAAAGATTCGGGGTATGGAATTGGGTAACACCCCTCATGGGGTGTTCTGCTGTCATTGTCCGACTGCGAAAACTGTCAGTTGCTTTGAACTACTTTCATGCACGCACACATTTGTCTTACAACTTAAAAGGTTCACGTAGAAAAAGGTACAACAAAGTACACGGTAAACTTCGAACGTAATAAAGTTTTTCTCCCTAAGTAAAATGTTCAGGTACGTTGTTCTCTTGTAGGTGGCGGCGGGCCTTGCATTTTTCAGTAGCAAGAAGCAAGCCACTCGCATACTCAGTTATTTTATTACTCAGTTCTGCCTCCAGTAAGTGATTTGAAACAAAGTATCTGACACAACATTTAATTGTATGTCACACATGTCCGGTCCGGCCACGCTGTCGAAGTGGGTGCCACCCCCGCCGCTTCTTAGAATATTCACTGCTACGATTAACTTGGTCGGTTTGTTCGGTTGACCGCGGTCGTTCGTTTCGTAAACGCGAGTACGACGACGCCCACGAGAACGACAGGCCGAGGCGCGTACGTCACAGCACGTGACAGTGCAGGGCTCACATATGTCAGCAGTAGTCCTCGGCAGGGAGCGAGTAACTACACTGCTGGAAAAAAAAGGTTAGCACACGTGGAAAGAAGACGTCGATTTTGATCCGATGACGGTTTATACCACCTGAGGGATAGTAGTTTCACTTGATAATGGTTTCAATATCGTCCGCCAACAGATAGCGTCATGGCATTGTGACCAGAGCACCATCTGTGTCTACCATTTAATAGGGAATCCTCACAGCCAGAAGGCTCAGAGCGGTGCAAACCTGTGAAGCCAGCAGGCAACCATTCCAAGGAGACACACTCGTGTCGCGCGGGATTAGCCGAGCGGTCTGAGGCGCTGGAGTCATGGACTGTGCCGCTGATCCCGGCGGAGGCTCGAGTCCTCCCTCGGGCATGGGTGTGTGTGTTTGTCCTTAGGATAATTTAGGTTAAGTAGTGTGTAAGCTTAGGGACTGATGACCTTAGCAGTTAAGTCCCATAAGATTACACACACACACACACACACACACACACACACACACACACACACACACACACACTCGGTCTTCCTACAGCCAAATGAGCGGATTCAAAAGTGGTCAAATTGTGGAGGGATGGTCCTTGCGCAGAATTGCCGCACAACGTAATCATCGTCGTCTGCGTGAGGAGCCCGTGTGGTGTCAACATTAGACTGCTTGCTGATTCGTGGCCTCTATTGGTATGGTCGGTCCATATTTTTTTTGAGGATCTTCATGGGCATGCAGTAATGGTTACTAGTGAACCCTATGTCCATCTGTTAAATGACCTCCTGTTTCCAAGACTGAACAGACGTATGGTTCCAACAGGACAGGGCAAAAACTCATACAGCCCACCAGTCCATGAACGTCTCGGGGTTTCATTTTCCTGACCAGTTCAGTTCCAGTTTTGGAGACATTCACTAGCCAACACGATCGCCCGATTTGACTGCCGCTGGCTTCTTCTTGGGGGATATTGGAAGATTCAAGTGCGCACTAAATGTCCACATGCCGTGGCTGGTTCAAATGGCTCTGAGCACTATGGGACTTAACATCTGAGCTCATCAATCCCTTAGAACTATTTAAACCTAACTAACCTAAGGACATCACACACATCCAAGCCCGAGGCAGGATTCGAACCTGCGACCCTAGCGGTCGCACGGTTCCAGATTGAAGCTCCTAGAACCACTCGGCCACGCGGGCCGGCGATACTGTGCCTGAACTCAAGGAAAGGATATTTATACCTGTGGAGAGATCCCATTCTTTCGTTCACCACATAAAGTAATGAACGGAACATGATGCCGAACATTGGTATGGTGTTATATTCAAAACCAAGTAAACCATCTATACGATATGTAATGGCATGTATTTTTCTTTGAGTTCAACGTGTGTTTCGATAAATTTGTCACTTTCTTTCGAGGTTCTAGCCTTTTTATATCGCACTCCTCATTCTGCCAGATCCTGTACTACCTGTTGCCCTTTTCCAAGGACTTGTAAGAGTATCTGGCGCTGGCTGTGATGGGCCAGGAGCCGCTACGTCACTCATCAAGTAACTACTAATTTGCGACACAACACAACAATCACTTCACATTGACTACACACGCCAGATCCTGTGTTACATCTCTGAGGTTGCCAGTGGTCGGACACAAAACCTGAGCACGATGAAGTCGATTGAATTGTGCCGATTCTGAACTAGGGTATCCTCGTTCATCTCTGTGTGAACACACCGTGGCTAAAGTGAATCAATGTCTTATTGTTTGGGAGTGCAAGTAAGCAAACTATTTTTTCGTGCTGTTTATGCCATTTACCTGTTACTACGTCGTGGAGAAGGCATTCGTTGTGGTTGTCTATATTATTCAAAAAATAAAAAAGTAAAAACAACAGGTCGGACATCACAGACCGAGGAGATATAAGGTGAAACCTAATTAAAACGAAATCAAATATTGAAAATTTGCTAATGAATCATCAGGCTCATCCCCCCCTTTTGAAAACATTTATGTATTAATTTTACAAGATTACCAGTTTTCGCCGTTCAAAGCAATCAGTGTCAAATATGTAAAGGGGTAACGCTGTTTCCAAAAAATCTCAAAAACTTCTTCACCGATTTCCTTCAAATTTTTATGAAACATTCAAATTCACAACTGCTGTATAAATTCTTCAACTACGAGAAAGAAAATGCTGGCTGTGATATAAAAATGTGTGGTTTTCTATCCTTCCTCTAATCGGTTTTAACAGAAAACCTATTTATTAGGATAGTTGTATACTATGAGCTCATCTGATACTTGGCTGAACAAAACTGTGGTTATATAATGAGCTGGATATCGAACAGACCGCTCCAACTCCTTGGAGTAGAGGATGGAAAGGTTTTTTGAAGAAAGATAAAGTGGCTTATCGGCTTGTGATTAGAATACTACCACGAAATCTGAAACTTGTACATCTTTGTTTAGAGATTAAAACTAGGCGTAACTGTGTCACTCAAGCAATTATCCAAGCAGATCCAGCAGCGAGAGAGGTCACCCACATACTATGTAAACCAATGTTTCCACCCAAATTACCCATTCAACTTAAGTTAATCAAGGTTATGTTTCCAGAAACAATTAAGAGGGATTAAGGTCGGACACTCAGGTATGTTGCAATTGATTTACGATTAGAGTTTGTCGCGCGTGGTCGGTTGTATATTGCCCTTTAACGAACTGGTAGTTCAAAAACCCAATCCATACTCTTACCAAACAGTACACGAAAACTGTAAATTGTCATATAATCTGAAGTTTTGCAATTGTGTTGAGTACCAAAAACACAAAAAACGAAAACAAAGGAGCTTTTTCATTTTTATTCTACACGATTTACCATAATTTCGAGTTCAATACTTGCAGAGTGGACAAAGTCGCGAAGAGGGGCTGAAATTTGCGTCGTGACACAACTGCCGGATGTAGCCTCGCTTAGGATGTACATACGATTCCTGTGCATATTTGCCGGCGAGGTGGCCGAGCGGTTCTAGGCGCTACAGTCTGGAACCGCGCGGCCGCTACGGTCGCAGGTTCGAATCCTGCCTCGGTGTGATGTCCTTAGGTTAGTTAGGTTTAAGTAGTTCAAGGGGACTGATGACCTCAGAAGTGAAGTCCCATAGTGCTGAGAGCCGTTTTGTGCATATTTAGCAGTTCCGAAGTGTTTCAGGGTTCCCTATTAAACACACAAAACTTAGCAGGATTTTCTGAAGTATTTCCCCTCTACACTTCTAGAGGTAAACAAATCAAAGTGAGTAGTACCACATCGGCTATCAGAAACGCATTTGAAGTTGCAGAGTTTGTAAAAATTCGATGCGAAGTGTGTGATAAAAGTAATGAGACTGATGTTTTATCCACCAAATGTTTCCCTTTTTTTTTACAACAGTATTGTCGCCTTCAAAGGAACTACCTTCGGCAGCTGCACACCGGCGGACGTCTTGTTCCCAATCTTGGTAACAGCGCTGGAAGGCTTCAACAGATAGAGCCACCTTAGTTTTAATGTTCTCCAGACTTCTAAAATGACGTCCCTTTAAGACATTTTTTCAATTTCGGGAAAAGAAAAAAGTCACAAGGACTTTCATCAAGCGAACAGGGTGGCTGAGGCACAACAGGAATTCCTTTTGAGGTAAAAAATTGCGCGACGGAAGTTGCCGTGTGACATTGGGCGTTGTCATCACGCAGTGTCTACTTGTCTCCAGTGTCCGGTCCCACTCGATTCGTCCTGTTCCTGAGCCTTTCAAGGACATATTTGTAAAACACGAGACTGGCAGTTTGTCCTGTAGGTCTGGTCTCACAAGAGCACGCACATGTTCGACGTTTTTGTAAGCGAAGTTCGTCTTCAACGTGTTCTCCGCTTTCCAAAAATGATTTGTGTTGTGACTTGGCAAGACAGCAAAGCCACTATGAGAGGAAGCCGAAAGGCACGCGTTTAAGCTCACGCAGCCTGGCGTGAGGTCTGGAACAGTTAAAGGAATAGAGACTAGCAAAAAAAGGTACGTAGCTTCTGGAATACTTAACTTTAATCCATAATTGGTAAACATCGGTCTGACGGTACATGCATCACAAGATAAATAACAAATGATAATGGCGCCTTGCTAGGTCGTAGCAAATGACGTAGCTGAAGGCTATGCTAACTATCGTCATGGCAAATGAAAGCGTAATTTGTCAGTGAACCATCGCTAGCAAAGTCGGCTGTACAACTGGGGCGAGTGCTAGGGAGTCTCTCTAGACCTGCCGTGTGGCGGCGCTCGGTCTGCAATCACTGATAGTGGCGACACGCGGGTCCGACGTATACTAACGGACCGCGGCCGATTTAAAGGCTACCACCTAGCAAGTGTGGTGTCTGGCGGTGACACCACAATTTGTACCTGCAAAAAACATGTGCTCGGACAAGGAATGTTAGGGCTAACTTTTCAAATGTCGCAATCGCAGATTCCCCACATTTAACACAAAACGTGATGGCATAACGTTGCTCTAGTCCGCTGTTCCATTTTCGTAACACACAACAAAAACTCAACTGCACTGATGCCGCTCACAAAAATCACGTGATGGCTGTACGGAGCTGGAACTCGGACTGAGCGTCTGGAAGGGATGAACGCACCGGTCTACAGAGGCAGAACAACACAGCGTTGCCAGATCGCTCGCAGTGTCGTCATTGTCTGTTCTCACACGCCTCGTATACTAGAGGCAGGGGGTCCACACAAATCGGGAAAAATGTTCTACGTGCTCTAGGAGAGAAAACAGTCTCGAAACGTGTGGTGTAGCTTCCGTCACTAATTACGGTACGCGCTGTACGGAGTGCCCAACCTGGCGCCAGCATACGGTGTGTGGCTGGCCCACTTCTTACGTGGGAGCCGGCGCGGCGCGGCTCCATCCATCATGCGGCGCTCGAGTGCGCCTATACGTAGTCTGGCCTCATTAATCTTGCCTCCACGCTGCCCTCGAGAGAAAAGGCTCCCGGCACACATTTTTGTGCTCGACTGCAAGATGAGTCGGGGCGCTCTTTTCAGTAGTGTGACCTCGTTCCTTCAGATCATGCCGCTGAAAAAAAAAAAAAAAATCCATCAACGCTGGCACAACCGTAGGGCACTATAGTCCGATCCACGAACGATGGCGGTTCTCGCAGGTCGAGACAAGGACGGGGATTGCATTGTTGCCGGTTCCAAGCGACAGTTGCAGTACGCGCCTGAACGTGCTTTGCGTCTGATGAAAGCGTGTATCCAGAAAATTACGTCTCTCTTTTGCTTGTGTAGAATTTGTCGACCACCACCACCACCATCACCCACGACAGGTCACAACAAATGCAATAAAATTTCAGTAAATAACTCATTTCAATCGCTTAGAACGCTCGCATACCACACGTCATTCGCAGCAGAGCGCTCAGAACACTACTGAAGTCTCACTGGCCGTCGGAGGACACGTGACGTAGGTGTGCACAACAAGGCTGAACTCAACTGCCATCGTTCGTGACTCCAACTAGAGCTGAACTGCAGTGTAGAACGGCAGTGATCCTAACAACGTGTCGCTGAAACTTCCTGGCAGATTAAAACTGTGCGTCTGACCGAGACTCGAACTCGGGACCTTTGCCTTTTGCGGGCAAATGCTCTACCAACTGAGCTACCCAAGCACGAGTCACTCCCCGTCCTCACAGCTTTACTTCTGCCAGTTCCTCGTCTCCTACCTTCCTGTTTCATATTAGCGCACAGTCCGCTGCAGAGTGAAAATCTCATTCTGGATGCGTCGCTATTTATATATAGTGTTTTTTTTTTAAGTATTCCATAATTTTCAGAGGTAGCAGTATGGACCAAAACAAGGGAAAAGTCCAGAAATCATGAGCTCCAAATGAATACCTTAAGAGCTCTGAACACTTGTTAATCGAAACTACTGTGAGACGCATCTCTTCTGTGGAAGCTCTTTGATATTACGAATGACCTTCAGAATGCACTAGACAAATGATAAACAGACGAGATCACATTATTTTGTTACTGTGGAACAGCAGAGCTTGTAATGTAATGTGCTTGCTACTATGATGCATTTTCGTTATTATCGTTCACTTACATTAATGGATGTTAATCCTCACACTTACTTTGCGACAAACTACACGTTAGTTTATAAGGAAATAGTGTAGTTTATAGGGGAATAAGCTTCATAAAGTTTTACTGATTTTACTGGTCTTGAAATGGTGGTCTCAGTGGCATGGCTTCTTCCTTTGTTTCCTCCTAAGCTATAAAAAAATTTGGTCGCGGCTTCATTTTAATGACTGATATTATAGCATTTTGTTGTTATTGTCAATTTTCTTTAAATTTTATTTGATTTGAATACAACTTGTAATCAAATAAAGGAAACACTTCTTCAAAAATACTGGGTGGTTATAATTAAACTTTCCCTATTTAACACATTGTAACACGGAAACTAATTACCGTACGAATACCAAACTTGGTAGCATTGATGTCCAGAGTATGGAGTGCATGATCTTCAGGCGTCACAGTGCCACCGTACAGTTCCAACCTTGGCCACCAGGTGCCGTGGTCAATCATCGTGATTCAGTCTCACACACCTGATCAGTCGCAGTGCACTTGTTGATGTGTCAACATGAGCTTGGACAAAAAGAGCAGGGCATTGTTGGTGAAGCTCTGTTACCAAAACAACAGTAGTGTTACAGCTGCACTTCGAGAATATCACCGGCTGAAAGGATTACGACAGGGTCCTCTTTCTCCACCTGCTATGCGCAGCGTGATGAAGAAGTTCGAATCAACTGGAGAACTGGGCGTCGCTCCGGGAAGAGGCCGACCACCGGTTGCACCACAGCTGGCTGATGAAGTCGCTGTTGCTATGGCAGACAACGCTGAGCGCGATTTCCGATCGTCAGGCAGTGCGCGTGCTGTGCCACGAAAATTGAACATCCCATGGCCGGTGCTTCGAACCACTCTGAAATGGTATCCGTGCAAGACCCATATCATACAGCAGCTTGCATCACAGGACGCACAACGACGTCTTGACTTCGATCTCCACTTTCTCCCATGTACTGACGTTGACGAAGGCTGGCCCTGGACCATCCTATGGACAGATGAAGCTGATTTTTCTCTGACGGGTGAGGTGAGCGCACAGAATTGCCCAGTGTGGGGATCTTCACTTCCAGTCACTGTGCGTGAAGTTCCTCTGTATGGTGAACATGTCACCGTATCGTGTGGCTTCACGGCTACGTCCATCATTTGCTCATACTTTTTTGAACAGGACCAAAGACGTGCAGTGTGACTGGAGAGCGTTACTCCGATATGCTTCGCCGGCATGTCGTACCCGCCCTACAGGAGAAAGACGCATTGGACTCATCGGTTTTCATGTGCGATAGGGCTCCATCGCACATCGCTCGTGAACCTCACCTGGTTCTCCGAAACACATTTGGAGACGATCGAATTATCAGCCGATCGTTTCCAAATGCTTGGCCGGCACGATCACCTGACCGCGATTTCTGGTTGTGGGGCTACCGGAAGGACAGGGTTTACCAGGGGAACATTCAGACATGCGCTGATCTGAAGCGCAGCATATCGACAGAGATACCCAGTATACCTACGGACATGCTTTGTTCTGCTGTGTAAAATCCAATCCTGCGCTTTCAGACTCTTCTGGACACTGATGGGCGCCATATTGAGCCCCTTCCGTAGCAGTAATGGTACCGGTATGTAACGGTGTGATGTACCGTAGCAGCACATTAAAAGTGTTTCAATTGAACTGATTTTGCATTATTTCTCTTCCACATGTCTTCGACATTAATGCTACCATGTTTGGTATTTGTACAGTAACTAGTTTCCGCGTTATAACGTGTTAATAGGGAAAGTTTAATTATAATCACTAGCTTGCGCCATACAAAGAACTTAAGTCATCTGAGAAAGCCCTGCCATGTTCAACAATCTGGTGCCACATTACAGCAACTTGAAGCTGTCTAGCCCTATCTAAAGCTGCCTCACCCTGTCTGAAGCTGTCTGACGCCATAGGCGCCTAACCACAGTATATACAGGGTGGTCCATTGATAGTGACCGGGCCAAATATCTCACGAAATAAGCATCATACGAAAAAACTACAAAGAACGAAACTCGTCTAGCTTGAGGGGGAAACCACATGGCGCTATGGTTGGCCCGATAGATGGCGCTGCCATAGGCCAAACGGATATCAACTGCGTTTTTTAATAGGAACACCCCTTTATTACATATACGTGTAGTACCTAAAGAAATATGAATGTTTTAGTTGGACCACTTTTTTCGCTTTATGATAGATGGCGCTGTAATAGTCACGAACGTATATGTACGTGGTATCACTTAACATTCCTCCAGTGCGGACGGTATTTGCTTCGTGACTCCAGTGTTAAAATGGACCGTTTACCAATTGCGGAAAAGGTCGATATCGTGTTGATGTATGCGTATTGTGATCAAAATGCCCAACGGGCGTTTGCTATGTATGGTGCTCGGTATCCTGGACGACATCAACCAAGTGTCAGGACCGTTCGCCGGGTAGTTACGTTATTTAAGGAAACAGGAAGTGTTCAGCCACATGTGAAACGTCAACCACGACCTGCAACAAATGATGATGCCCAAGTAGGTGTTTTAGCTGCTGTCGCGACTAATCCGCACATCAGTAGCAGACAAATTGCGAGATAATTGGGAATCTCAAAAACGTCGGTGTTGAGAATACTACATCAACATCGATTGCACCCGTACCATATTTCTATGCACCACGAATTGCATGGCGACTTTGAACGTCGTGTACAGTTCTGCCACTGGGCACAAGAGAAATTACGGGACGATGACAGATTTTTTGCACGCGTTCTATTTAGCGACGAACCGTCATTCACCAACAGCGGTAACGTAAACCGGCATAATATGCACTATTGGGCAACGGAAAATCCACGATGGCTGCGACAAGTGGAACATCAGCGACCTTGGCGAGTTAATGTACGGTGCAGCATTATGGGAAGAAGGATAACTGGCCCTCATTTTTTGGATGGCAATCTAAATGGTGCAATGTATGCTGATTTCCTACGTAATGTTCTACCGATGTTACTACAAGATGTTTCACTGCATGACAGAATGGCGATGTACTTCGAACATGATGGATGTCCGGCACATAGGTCGCGTGCGGTTGAAGCGGTATTGAATAGCATATTTCATGACAGGTGGATTGGTCGTCGAAGCACCATACCATGGCCGGCACGTTCACCGGATCTGACGTCCCCGGATTTCCTTCTGTGGGGAAAGTTGAAGGATATTAGCTATCGTGATCCACTGACAACGCCTCACAACATGCGTCAGCGCACTGTCAATGCATGTGTGAACATTACAGAAGGCGAACTACTCGCTGTTGAGACGAATGTCGTTACACGTATTGCCATATGCATTGATGTTGACGGAGATCATTTTGAGCATTTGTTGCATTAATGTGGTATTAACAGGCAATCACGCTGTAACAGCATGCGTTCTCAGAAATGATAAGTCCACAAAGGTACATGTATCACATGGGAACAACCGAAATAAAATGTTCAAACGTACCTACGCTCTATATTTTATTTTAAAAAACCTACCTATTACCAACTGTTCGTCTAAAATCGTGAGCTGTATGTTTGTGACTATTACAGCGCCATCTATCACAAAGCGAAATACTGGTCCAACCAAACATTCGTATTTCTTTACGTACTACACGAACATGTAATAAAAAATGGGATTTCCTAATTAAGAA
This sequence comes from Schistocerca serialis cubense, assembly GCF_023864345.2. NCBI lineage: Eukaryota > Metazoa > Arthropoda > Insecta > Orthoptera > Acrididae > Schistocerca > Schistocerca serialis. The sequence continues at coordinate 248,869,948 of NC_064647.1, read as the reverse complement.
AAAACGCAGTTAATGTCGGTTTCACCTATGGCAGCGCCATCTAGCGGGCCAACCACAGAGTCATCTGGTTTCCCCCTTCAAGCTAGACAAGTTTCCTTTGTAGTTTTTTCGTTTGATGCTTATTTCGTGAGATATTCGGCCGGTCACGATCAATGGACCACCCTGTATAAAATGAATAATTGTTCTAGAACAATCTACAACTGGTAATGGTGCACATTAATAACTTATTGACTTTAGTTGCAGAAATTATTTATAGGTTTTGACTTCTGTCGTTTTTGGATAATAATTTAAGTAGAGCGTTATGGATCTAATGATTACTGACAGAGATGATAAATTTTGAAAATGTGAAAAATAATGATGTCCTGTTTGTTTACAAGATCGATGATATTATTGATAATAAAATTACAAAAAATTATAAATGGAGACAACAAATTTGCTTGCATGAATTTAAAGAGTAAAAATATTGTCTCCAGTATCAAGTTGTTTTCAGATAATTTAAGTTAATAACTGTGACCATTGATTTTCATGGTACAAGATCGATGTTATGAAATATATCGATACAAATAATAAAAATATATTGACAGAAAATTAGTTTTTGACAGTTAAAAAGGTCCAGAAATATCTACTGACGAGAAGTATATAATTTAAGTAAGAAAGTCTGCCAAAAATTTATACGGCATGGAACGCTTCCATTGACATGCGACAGTTCCGAAAGGATTAGATTTACTACACTATAACGTACCCGTGGCAATACTCGCTCCTCCACAACAGTAATACGAATGGTGCTAGGTGTGGCACGATCCGCCGTTGTTGGAGCTACATAGCCAGGCTGTGCTAGTTGGAAAAGGCGCTTGCACAGTTGCAAGTTCTGGATATTTTTCAGCATGCTGGACAAGGGTTTGACGGTTGCTTCCATTTGCAAGGCCATAACAGAAGATCATGTCTGCCATATTCCGTGTGGAATAATATCTACATCTATATTAATACTATGGAAATCACACTTCAGCGCCTGGCAGAGGGTTCATCGAATCACCTTCACAATAAATCTCTATTACTACAATCTCGAACAGCGATCGGAGAAAACGAACACCTATATCTTTCCGTACGAGCTTTGATTTCCCTTATTTTATTATGATGGTCGTTTCTCACTGTGTAGGTCTGCGTTAACAAAATATTTTCGCATTCTGATGAGAAAGTTGCTGATTGAAATTTCGTTAGAAGATTCCACAGCAACGAAAAACGCCTTTGCTTTAATTATACCCATCCCAAATCTTGTATCATGTTAGTGACACTCTCTTCCCTATTTGTCGATAGTAAAAAACGTGCTGCTCTTCTTTGAGCTTTCTCGATGTACTCCGTTAACCCTATCCGGTAAGGATCCCACACCGCGCAGCGATACTCCAAGAGAGGAGGGACAAGCGTAGTGTCCTTAGTAGATCTGTTGCATCTTCTAAGAGTTCTGCCAGTAAAACGCAGTCTTTGGTTACCCTTCCCCACAAAATTTTGTGTGTGTTCCTTCCAATTTAAGTTGTTCGTAACTGTTATTCCTCGCTATTTACCTGAATTTACGGCCTTCAAATTTGAGTGCTTTATCGTGTAACCTAATTTAAACGGATTCCTTTTAGCACTTATGCGAATGACCTCACACTTTTCATTATTTAGGGTCAGTTGCCAATTTTCGCACCATTCAGATATCTTTTCTAAATTGATTTGCAATTTGTTTTCATCTTCTGATGATTTTTCTAGACGATAACCGACAGCATCATCCGCAGACAACCTAAGATGGCTGCTCAGATTGTCTCCTACATTGTTTTTATATATAAGTGACAGTTGAGGGCCTGTAACACTACCTTGGGAAACACCAGAAATTATTTTTGTTTAGGTCGATGACTTTTCGTCAATTACAACTAACTGTGGCGTGTGTGAGGGGAAATAACGACTCCAGTCACGTAACTGAGACGATATTCCATAAGCACGCAATTTAATTACAAGCCGCTTGTGACCGGCCGATGTGGCCGAGCGGTTCTAGGCGCTTCAGTCTGGACAGATGACTGATGACCTCAGATGTTGAGTTCCATAGTGCTCAGAGCCATTTGAACCATTTGAACAAGCCGCTTGTGAGGTAGAGTATCAAAATCCTTCTGGAGATCTGGAAATGCGGAATCAATTTGAGATCCCTTGTCAATAGCACTCAACACTTCGTGTGTGTGAAGAGCTGGTTGTGTATGACAGGAACGATGTTTTCTGAATCTGTGTTGTCTGTGTATCAGTAGACCGTTGTCTTCGAAGCAATTCATTACGTCGAACACAATATATGTTCCAAACTCCCGGTGCATATCGAGGTTAATTATATGGGCCAGTAATTTAGACGATCACTACTACTGCCTTTCTTGATGTTGACGTGACCTGTGCAATTTTCCAGTCTTCAGATACGGAACTTTCGTCGAGCGAGCAGTTGTATATGATTCTTAAGTATGGCGCTATTGCATCAGCATACTCTGATAGGGACCTAATTGGTATACAGTCTGGACCGGAAGACTTGCTTTTATTAAATGATTTAAGTTGCTTCACTACTCTGAGAATACATACTTGTAAGTTACTCATGTTGGGAGCTGTTATTGATTCGAAAGCTGGAATATTTACTTATGTCTTCTTCGTTGAAGGTATTTCGCCGATGTTTCCATTCAGTTAAACGTAAAACTACAATATACAAGCACGGTTAGATTCTGACAAAAACATTTCACAGACTGATGCCATTAGAACTAATGTAAGTAGTGCACTTGTCCAGCACTGTGATTATGGTTCACATAGTAACACTAACAGGCGTTTACTGCATGCCACATCTGTGGACTATCACAGGAATGTTTCCTCTTTTGTTAACTGCATTCTGCAGGCCTTTCGCAATAGCAGAGAGCTTGGAGTTGAAGAGAGGTGTCACACAGTAGTGAAGATGAACAAGTGGTCAAAGCTCTTACGGTATGCATACCTAATTTTACTGGACTTTTTTTTTCTTCGTTTTGGTGCGTACTACCAGCTCTCAAAATATGGAGTACTTCCTGTATACATTTCATCAGTGTCTCTGCTCTCGCTTTCTCAAAGGAACCTGTAGACGTCCCTATTATCACGGAGTCGTCATCCTAAACTGCGGTAGCCATTCTAGCAAACGAATGAAAGTAGAAGCTCAGTATATCTTCAGTTGGTACATGAACTGCAATTTCAGAAGCCTGCTGCTCCCTTTTCTATGAAATTGAAAACTTGCTAACTACGTACTTGTTATTTACGTACGTATTACGAAAAATGCCTAGTAGCAATAAGCTCCATGAATGGTAAATATGTGTGTTAACGCAGTACAGTTTGGTGTGGGACCGTGGCTCAGGCAGCAAGTGATACGTTTACCGTCCACTTGGTACCATGTTCAGACCTACTGTGGCGGTAATTTCTTGTTACCATGTGAAAAATGGCAGGGTGAACAACAGTACACAATCGACGGTAAACCCGATAAGTTTGATGTAAAATCGGCAAAAGAAGGCAAGCTGCTGAAGTCCTCCGTATTGGTAATACTCAAGAATGGAGTTCGCGGGTAAGTGTGAAAATTTTTGAAAGAGTTCCACTACCTTCAAGCACAAGCACGTTGAAGGGTCTTATTTTCTCAGTACATTAGAAATCAAACGCCAGTGAAAGAAGTTGTGTCCAATCTGCACACACAAATTTGATAACAACATTACAGGACATTTCCAGTCGCACTTCATCACTGTGGGATAGACTGAGATTGGATAGCTCTACTTTGGAGAAAACGGAAAACTCAGTTCTGTATTGTAAAGCTTCGTAATTGAAAACTGTTAAAGAGGGCTTCTACAAAAGGGACTGCTTACGAAACGATTGTGCGTCCCATGTCAGATATGGAGCAGCTGCTTTCGTTCATGTGCTGGAGAGACATCTGTCAGTGCCTTCAAGAAAGCCTGATTATATCTATGAAAGGAGCGGAGTCACTGGCACCATAAGGTACAGTATATGATCAAAAGTATCCAGACACCTCTCTGTAGTGTGCAGCCGACCTTTAGACGTTACGAGAGGCGGACCCGCCAGTACGGAAGGCGGCGAGGGCTGTCGGGATGTCAGCAGGGAAGCAGCGACAGGGGGACAGCTGAGTGACGGCCTGGTCACTGTACAGTCACTGTAGTGATAGGCGCGTCAGGGGCGTTCCAGTCCTTTAAAACTGCCCACGACTACTACTGGTGATGTGACTGCACAGTGGAAACGTGAAACGGCACCCACAGTTAATCGAAGCCCGGGCAGACCTAATGTATTGTATAAATGAATGATCATCTAACATTCTGCGTGGTTGCTGTTTGTTCTAAGTCGTGTCTCCCTACCACTTTCGCGCAACGACGCTCTGAGCATATTTTTTTTAGGGAATTGACTAGTTTGAACCTGGGAACTGTTGCTGGAGACGCCAGACCACACATGACATGTAGAGTTCAGAAGAGTTCAGTGAGACTAGCGATGATATAATCAATGATTTCAGCGTCAGCTCCACTGCATTCCCTGTAAAATAATCTTAACACTAACTAAATTTAGTGGAAGGGGTTCAAGGCTTTCCTATTTTTAGTTAGCTGGTAAAAGAATGTCGAAAAAGCAGTTAAGCTTACCATTGGTATTTTTATTCTACTCACAAAACATTGTTTATAAATTCTACTATTGATAAAAGGAAATATTTTAATACAGGATGATAAAAACCAACTGCGTTCTACAAAAATGTGAACGAATATTCCCTGAATGGGTTTCCAAGTTCTATAACGGATCGAAGGATGACCTCTGCCATATCACATCTATAATCTAGGTTTAAATTAAGTTTCATAAAAGAGAAAACTATCAAAAATGGTCTACAGTGACCCCCAATTATCTTTAATTACTTATTTAACTTGTCGTAACTTACAGTGGCTGATGTGGCTTCTCAATAATTATATAACAGAAAATTCATCACGTTTCAGATTTTAACTTCAAGTAGCAAATGTGAATACGATCGACACCAGTATTACATAAAAAGGGGAAATAACAGATGAGAATTCTGCAGTTCTGAGTGAAGCCTTATGCGCTCAAAAATGCGGCATCGCGTGCGTTCATTACCTTGTCGGTGGTTAGGCAGCGTCAGGGGCGGCTGGCGGCGCAGCTCCACACACCTCGCTGTCTCGGTAGCAACTTTCTTGAACTTATCCTTACTACTGTTTACCGAAGTTGCTTTAAGAAAAGGTATCTGGATGTGTTTTCAACTGACCAATCAGCGTCTCAATTTTAACCTTAAGCTCTGCCTACAAAAGTTCTGTCTATCCAATGAGAAACGTTATACTTTTCGTGGTGGGGCAATGTTTTTAATGTTTCCTACGTAACAGAGACGCCTATAGGCTCACGCTAAAACTTGCAGCTGGTGTGGCCCTTTTAGTGTTGTCGTAAGATATATACTGTTCTTCTGGAGGGCTCTATCGTTTAACATGGGCTGGGGGATGGACCTCTTGGCGGTTGGCCGGCGATGCGGGTGTCCTATTGCCCCGCTCTTATAATAGGGCCTTCTAGCTTAACACCGCTCTGCTCTCGGCTTCTGTTCTCGCTTCTCCCCTCGGAACTGCGTCTGTTTCACGGTGGGAAGGCATGACATGCATTTAGGCGTTCTTGTGTTAGTCTGTGGTATTCCGTTTGCTCACTCGTTGATCGTATTACTTTGATTAATTTAATGTCAGAATGTATTCGGAGCTGTGTGACATATTACCGGATTTGCTATAATGTCAGGGTTATCATGGAAGGTGTTGCATTTGCCTGATACCTTACAATCATATGGCGTTGTTGCCCTGGAGACCCCATCTGGGTTTGCGAAAGTCTTTCTGTTTGATGCCACTTCGCCGAATTGGGCGGCTTTTTGATGAGGAGGAGACGAAATTACTAGGGTAACACGAACACCTAATCCCTGACCGAAGAAAAGCTTCGACGCTGGACCCCGCGATCGACAGGCAGCGACAGTAATCGCAAGAGCAGAAGCTGTGGACACTTTTCGTAGTGACGAACAGGGGCCGTCGAGTATTTCAGAGCGTGATAAAATCTCAAGAAATCAGCCGAAGGAATCTCCTGTTACCTCCAAAGTGCTACTACCAGTCCAGGAACATAATTACTGTGCACAGGTAGTTAAAAGGAATGGGCTACAATGGTGGATCCACACATTGCTGTGGTCAGTGGTTAAGCCACGTGGGGCAAAGTGCGACGCTACTGGACAGTGGACGGCTGGAAATTGGGGATTTGGAGTGATGAATCATACTACACTGCGCGGAAGTGTTTGGTTTTGGCGAATGCCTGGACAACATTACATGTCATCGTGTGTAGTGGCAATAGTGAAGTTTGGAGGAGCTGTTGTGACGGTAGGGGGGTCTTTTTTTATATTGGGGTGTCGCCCGATTGTTGCCCTTAAGAAACGCTATGTGCGGTAGGGTGTGAACGCATGTTACAGCAATGTGCACTGCGTGCAGTAGAGGAACAGTTCGGAGACTACGATTGTTTGTATAAGTATGACAATGCACCCTGTCATAAAGCAACATCTGACAGGCAGTGTTTTGTGGACAGTAACATTCCCGAAATGGACTGGCCTACCCAGAGTCCCAATCAGAATGGAACACCTTTGGGAAGCGTTAGACGGTGAAGTTGGCGCTAGACCCACTGTTCAAGTTCACTACCATCGATGGTTTCGTCTCAAGGGGAAGATGAGCTGCCATTCCCCGTACAGACATTCAGATACCTCATTAGAAGTCTCCCCAGTACAGTTCAAGCGAAGACAAAGGATGTCACACCCCACATAAATGTCCACTAATGTGTGTCCGGTTACTTTTGGCCAGGTAGTGTGCCTCTAGGGAGGGTGAGCACTCACATGTTCAGAACAGGATGTAATATATCGTATCTCCATCGCCTGCGATGTACCTTTTTTACATTCATTTTCTTTTTGTTATGTAGCGTTTTCATCTTTATTTTTTCATCAGCCGTACATTTTTGCAAAACTTTAAAGGATAATTAAACTTGAAAAACTTCCCTCCTCCCCCTCTCACTCTCTCCTGTCTCTTCTACACTGGCATAGCTACTATCTCTCTCTCTCTCTCTCTCTCTCTCTCTCTCTCTCTCTCTCTCTCTCTCTCTCTCTCTGCCCATTCTAGTGTGGGCGCGCACGCATGCACGCGCACACACACACACACACACACACACACACACACACACACAAAATTTCCTCCTCCCACATACCCTGCTTAACATTTCATTATTAAAAAAGTAAATACATAATAAGTAATGCTGTGATGTTTATTGTTTATTTCAAAAATGTTGACCAATACTAGTTAAACAAAAGATAAATGAAATGCCAAACTTAATTTCAGTGCCAAAATTGTAGATGTAATATCTTCCAAACTCATTGTTTAATAGATTTCATAAATAGCACAGGTCTATTTTACCTTGTAACTTCATGTTATTTTTGCAATATAGTAACTGATATATACTTGCTGTCGCCAGTGTGTATTACAAGAACAGAACAAAGAGACTCTGCCCTGGCACAAACTCTTTGACAATACTTTAGCTGTAGTCCTTGGTTTATTTATGTTTTGTTAAGCATGTGGGGCGTGTTACCTGTGGCTAAGGGTGTGAAGTCCAGTAAAATTGACGTCACTGGGAAACATTCATTATGTTTTCCAGAATACTGTGTGCACCAACAACCAACCAACAGATACCAGTAACTGTAAGTAACGTAACAAAATCGGTGCCATAAAGTCAGTAGTTCTCGCCACACTCAGTGCTTACATGTTTCTATTATACATCTTGCCACAGCTACACGACCCCCACACAGCTGCAAATAAACAATAAATATGTACTTACTATCTGATGATGAATCGCTAGGCGGTTCGAAACTGGTAATGGGATGATAAAATTGTAGAACAAAACAAACGGCGATTGGTTGCAGTAATTTCATTATTCGTCACAGCCGCAGCACGATCCTCATCCGTAATGGATAAAAGTTTTATACCTTACTATCGATTAGATGCCCAGTTGAGCAACGTCTTCTTTGCTGCCGTCTCATTTTCAACTGCTTCAAATAAATCAATAATGCAGATGCAGATGTACTTTGACCAGCGTCCAAGGCAACGTTTTGTGATCTTTTCTGCAGCTTCGCTAGAGCAGTGCTGCCAAGCGGCAATCATGTATACTTACACTGTACGTACGGACTGCTGAAGCTCACTCAAATGAAGCCGTATTCCAGAGTGTATTACGACACTATAAGCTGTGGCGACAATTGTAATTACAGTATAATAGGCAAATGTCTGTATTTCGATTACCAAAGGATGCTGAGACGTAAAGACAATAATTTTATGAATAATCATTGCTCGTTTTAGAATGATTAGTTACACGTTTCGGACATGATAGATAACGTTTAATATTTCATTTTCTCCTAGTGTCTTCACAACATCTGCTGTCAATGGCGTGGGCATTATTTTAACCACCTTTTCGAATGATGTCACTACTGTATAAATGTTTGAACGCTTTACGAACGTAACTAATACTTGGATTCTTATTTTTTTTTAATATTTTTGTGGTTACCTACCAGCTTCTCTCACTGTGTGCGAACTGCCAAGTAATTGTTGAGGTAATTTCCGAGAATGATTGCCTATCGAAGTCGAGGGGTCCAAACGATACATATCGAGCGTGCGATCGTAAATCGATCATGCGGCTCCGCTGGCGGGCGTTCTGATCAATTATTTGTGGTCGTCATTTTTATCTGTTTTGCATCGTTCCCTTAGCTGCTCTAAATTACATACCTCCGCGAATTATTAGTGAGTTGCTAGGGAAACCCAGACGATTTATGTCGTTAGTGAGTTGGATGTCTGATGTACTTGACGTTTCTTCGGCGGATTCTCACACATGGAAGACTCTAATTCCATGTTTATCCAGCGTAGAAAATTGTTCGACTTTTTGTCGCAAATATGGAGTACTACCAGACGAGGAAAGAAGGGACTGTGGTGGTGCGAAGTGTATAAAACTTCGTAAGAACAGTTTCTATGCTAAAATACCGTTACACTTTCATTGCGGACAGCGCGGAAAACGAACGAGTTTCAGGAAGAATACATGGCTCGATTCATCCAAATTATCTATCCAGACCACCGTAATGGACTTGCACATGACGACAACACCGACGACGAGTTAAATAAGTTGTCTCCTTTGCAGTAACAAGTATTTTTGTAACGATTTTCTTTTGTCGTTACATTAGTGACCAACGTAAACACACTCATAACGCCCGCCACCAGTCGCATAATCGATTTACGATCGCACGCTCGATATGTATCGTTTGGACCCCGCGACTTAAATAGGCAATCATTCATGGAAATTACCGTTGTTGAAATTAGCGTGTCATAAGAAATTCCTGAAAGCAAGCGAACTTTGTATATTACATTACTTTATACGCACACAAACGAGGAGATTAAATGATATACGGATAGTGTAATAATGTATGTGATACAATAAGCACATACTGATTTTTTTCTTCGTGGAGTTATCACTTCCAATCCCAGGAGTAAGAAATGGTCGGTTAAACAACGAAAACTACCCAGCAGATGCACTGAATCAGTACTAAAGAAGAAAAAAGCGTTCGTCATCTATGGAGGCGATTCAAGTGCAACAGTAATTTTACAGAAAGAAGTAGCTCCTAGAGGCCAAGAATGTCTCGTAAAAATGGTGCCTGGATTTGGGTGCATTAAAATGAGTCTGAAATCCTCAAAGAAACTCGCAAATTGAACTACAATAGGCGCAAGGCGTCAGAAAGAACGTACCGGGCTCACGTATAACCTTGTAATGATTTCCGACTCAAAACACGTCAGGTTACAATTCATTTCTCGTCCTCGTCGTCGGTGATAATAATGCGCTCGGCTACTGTCAGTGGCGTATGCACAGCACTCAGATTGTATTATAATACGTTGACGATAGCAGATTGGCGAGATATTAGTTTAATTACATTTGCATCATCATCTTGGAAAAATCACTACCCCGGTTAGTGAGTAGGAAATAAGATAGGAATACTATTAAAAAACAGTAAGTTTTCAGTGTGTATCAAGCCATTCTTCTGTTACTATAGGCTAACTGCTCAAAGCGCTAACATCGCTGCAGTTGTGAAAAGGTTGCATGTGTTTGCCGTATAGAGTTTCTCGACTGTTGTAGACGGCGGTTTGACTTCCACTGGTGAAAGTTCAGCTGAAAGGACGTACAAAAAAGTGCACTCAACTCATCAGTATATTTTTTACTGAACGATGAGTTTTAGAATACACAGGTAAAATGAAATGAAATGTCGTGTGGCGAGGGCCTCCCGGCGTGTAGACCGTTCGCCTGGTGCAGATCTTTCGATCTGACGCCACTTCGGCGACCTGCGCGTCGATGGGGATGAAATGATGATGATTAGGACAACACAACACCCAGTCCCTGAGCGGAGAAAATCTCCGACCCAGCCGGGAATCGAACCCGGGACCTTAGGATTGACATTCCGTCACGCTGACCACTCAGCTGCCGGGGCCCGACAATACACAGGTAAGACTCCGACATTTGATAACTTACGTAAGGCAATCTACGTTAAAAGCAGAAAGACGTTGGAGAAGTAGATGCGACAGAGAGAAAGAAATGAGTTTTGACAAGTTTTGTTCGTTACTGTATACTCATCAGTACACGTTGCCTGCCAAGTCATTTGACTTCAGTATGACGTAAGGTTTGCATGTAAGCTTTCACCTTCTCCTCCTATGATGTATTTCAGTTCGCGACTGAGCAACAATAATGTGCAGCTCAGACGTTACTAGAAGAAAGAAATAAACCTCCGTTTGCCGGCCGGAGTGGCCGAGCGGTTCTAGGCGCTACAGTCTGAAACCGTTCGACCGCTACGGTCGCAGGTTCGAATCCTGCCTCGAGCATGGATGTGTGTGATGTCCTTAGGTTAGTTAGGTTTCAGTAGTTCTAAGTTCTAGGGGACTGTGCTCAGAGCCATTTGAACCATTTTGAACCTCCGTTTATAACATTTGTAGCTTTAGAGAAGGCTTTTGACAGTGTTGACTGGAAAACCCTCTTTAGGATTATGGAGTTATCAGGGTTAAAATACAGGGATCGAAAAGTTACCTGCAACTTGTACAGAAACCAGAAACAGGTCTGAGAGCATGAAAGGGAAGCCGTGGTCGAGAAGGCACTGAGGGTTGTACCCTATACCCGATGTTGTTAAATCTGTACATTGAACACGTTTTGAAAGAAATCAGTACCAGATGTTATTAAATCTGTATACTGAACACGTTGTGAAGGAAATCAAGGGGAGATTTCGAAAAGAAATTAAAATTCAGAGGGAAAAAATATAAACTCTGAGATTGCCGACGACACTGTATTCTGTCAGGGACGGCGAAGCATTTAGAAAAGCAGTTGAACGGAATGGAGAGTGTCTTCAAAAGTGGTTATAAGATGAATATCAACGAAGGTGATCCATGGGTAATAGAGTGTAACCGATTTAAAACAGGTGATGCTGAGGGAACTGAATTAAAAAATGAGACGATAAGAGTAGTAGATGGGTTTTGCTAGTTGGGCAGCAAAATAACTGATGATGGCGCAGGTAGAGAGGATATGAAATGCTGACTGGTAATGGGAACGAAAGCATTTCTGAAAAAGAAAAATTTGTTAACATCTAATATAAATGTATTAGGAAGTTTTTTCTGAAAGATATTTGTCAGGAGTGGAAACCTTTTTGAAAGAAAAATGTGGATGATAAAGAGTTCGGACAAAAAGAGAAGAGAGGCTTTTGAAATGTGGTGTTACAGGCGATTACTGAAGATTAGATGGATACAGTGAATAACGAGTCGCTTTTTAATCGAATCGGGAAGAAAAGAAATATGTGGTACAACTTGACTATCAATTAGCGGTCGGATGATAGTATCCACCCTAGGACATCATCGTATTATTGCATTTGTGTAATGAAGGGAAGCGTGGTGGGTAAAAACTTTAGATGGAGACAGAGACACGTCTTGACCGCAATAAGGATGTTCAGATACATGTTAAGTTAGAGCAGTTGTGCGGACAGAAGAAACGTGCACAGAATAGATTAGCTTGGAGGGCTGCATCAAACCAGTCCTCCACTAGCCCCACAACAACAGTGACAACAACGCTGATAAGCGATTCTTGGCATTTCTTTTTATTTCTCTCCCTCTCAATCTCAACTTCGTTGACAAGCGTCGTTGATTCTGACTGCAACGCCCGCTCTATTTCTGGATCTCAGTTCCCATTCATTCGAAACACTGTTCGTGAAATTTCTGCTTCTTCGGCGAGGCTCCTGTTGTCTGACAGCTTTCGAGATCTGACAACCAGACTTTTCAGCAAGGAATTTCTTTGTAGCAGATGGTGATGGCTCGAGGAGTAAAAAGAGTCATTGTGCGTTGGTTTTCTATAAACGCTGTGACCCAAGGGATCCGTTTGGCCTTCTCCTAACTAAAGCGTCGAGGAAGTGTCATCCTTCAGATTTGACGTTGGGATTTTCGTAATGTGATAGGTGGAATTTAAATGTTCCAGGAACTTTTCAATATTTTTCGTACCATGTGGGCATACTACAAACGACTCGTGCACGTATGGATGTCACACCTCGGCTTGAACTTCGTTCATTCTGGTGCGTTTACTTCAGTGTGTTCGAGGCATAGGTTTGCCAGGACTATAACGGAATACTCATTGGATTGTTCATAGCATTTTCATTCAAACAGGAAGTAAGCTGAATTGGGAAACTGAGTAAAGAAATAAGTGAAACGATTGTCTAACCTTAACGCAAATAATTTCAAAGACTCACAAAACGGGACTCTCGCAATCGAAACTGACCATAAGATCTGTATCACGTGCAGTTTAAGATAATTAGATATAAATTCATTTTTCTTGACTTTGTTCAGTGCCTAAACGTCGATATAAAATTTCAGCAACAAATACACTATTAATACGAAGTATAAACCATCAGTGCAGTAGTCGTTTTATATTAGAAGGAAAAACAATACTTCTTAAAATTACACAAGCCCACTTCCACTGTTGTCATCAAATATCATTCGGAAACAATCATTTGTTCTCCATGTCTATAAGTAAATTTTGTATTGTATAAAACTGAATGTAAACTATGATGGGTAGGAGTGGTATGTATCTTAAGAAAACGTAACTCATCAATGGCTTCTGTACAGTATTTAATTATTTTACTATAGAAAACTATATGCATTTATAAAGAGACAACAATTGCCACAAATTTTGGAGCAAAGAAAGTGTCTTTTGTATAACAATAACTAAATTTGATACATAAATTATGCATACTATTTACGAAGATTTTCTAAAATTAACTCTTTGTGCACAAACATTACATAGAATAATCAAGAAATTAAACCTCTGCTGCCCTCTGAATACTGTTGTGTAAGAAACAAAGATATTTACATATTACTAAACTCAAAATTAAACATAAATTACGAAACTTATATTTATAAAGATAAAGTGATCTCACTACATTCTCCTGTCATGTATTGTAGCTTAACAAACTAAATTATTTTTGAGTGCGAAATATTGCATCGTATTTGTCCTCAAAACTACTCATTTATTCTCATAAACAGAAAAAAAACTGTTTGTCCAATGAATGCACTCTCATAGCTACAAATATTCTATACGTTCTGTAAGTGTAAAGTCATGATAAAATATACTTCAGGTGATCAACACTTATTGCTTTGGCACTGTTACTAAAGTAATGGCATACCCTTCCACTGTATTATATTCGATCTGCTTCCAAAATTTCACTATATGGTGTATTGACATCATATTTTGCACCACACACACTGTACTTAGAAAAATCTCTTTGGCAAAACACTGTACACTGAAGATTGTTTTAAAGACTTTTTGATTCTCATTGTCATTATTCAGTACTTATAAAAAAGTGATAACTCCAGCTTACGGTTGCACTTTTTATTTTCATGCTCTAGAGGTATGGTAATAATTTTTATGATGATATATTGTCCTGTTTACACACATGGACTAAAGTTAGAAAAAGTAATAAAATGAATGAGCTCTAATATTGAATATTATAAGGATGATGGTTGTGGGTGTAAACTAACTTTGTGTAAGAAATCTCAAAGTGCTTTAGGGAATTTAACTTGTCATTAATACATTTATTTTCAATCACATTTTTGTTATTAAATTGACAGAAATATCACTGTCTGTGCAGAGGCACATTACACATATTAATGCCAGTAACTGGTAACTGCAAGATAAAGGAAATCATTTAGTATGTAGAGTGATACCTTCATAAACAAATATATTTATGTACAGAAAAGTTTTATCTGCATTAGGCATTCAGATTTACAGGTTTGCTATATGCCAGATGCAGGTAAAGTGTTGGGTACTAACATTTATTGAATAAAACTGTTTTCATCCGAAAATAAACTTTGAACAATGTTATATAATACATAAGCCATAATATTTGGTAACAATGTTGTGGACTAGACAAAGAGTGTTATTTACGGAGTTAGATGATTTATAAAACTTAAAAAAATATTTCCTTTTCTTTGTACTGAGTTACCAATAGGATCATGTAATAAAATGCTTCTATTGGGAAATGGTAAATGTCCCTGTCTGTCCCAGAATAAAACAGCAAGAAATAGGCATTTAATAAATGGCATTCACTCCCTACAATAGCAATTGAAAATCATATACATTTTATTTTTAAACTGTTGCACAAACTGAAATATACAAAACAAATAAGATAATTTTTGCTAAAAACTATTTGTCACTATATTTAGCATTCTGTGACACTGTTTGTCTGTAACAGGGTTGGGCTAGAAAGTCTCAACAGTTCTTGTCGATATTTTGCATGTTTCAGGTGCTCCCATTTTTAAAAGAATTGTTAGATATTTTGAGCAATATACATTTATATCAGAAATAGTGGCATAGGGATCTGGAAAGGCTTTGAATAATTTATTGGGGTCATAAAACAGTTTTGGATTAGTACAACCTAAACTTTAAGCATTTATGGGGAGAAACCTGTTGTAGCTCTTCTTTTTCGCAGTTTTCCTGTCCTTAATATTGTGAATATTGTGTGTCTGTTATTAATCACAACTAACCTCTTGCCGGATGTGGGTATTTTCATCCACGATACACACAAGAGAATTTTGTCAAGCGGAAATCCAGCAAATACGATATGAGTATTGCTGACACTGTTGTTCAGAAAGAATGATTTAGCATGTACTCTTATTGTGATATGGAGTACAATTATGGGACGAAGTAACCTTGGTCTGTTCTTCGTTACTTTTCTACCCTGAAAGACGTTAACGGAGAATTATTACTCCTATATTGATGGCTGACCAATATATATGATGACACAGTCGTAATCTGCAAATGCTGATGAAATGACAGAAGCGCCTAGTGGCGTAGGCTTGGAATGGGTTGTAGGGGGAACACTGAACTCCTCAGGGGCATTCTACTGGCGGATTATCGAGATGTATCTCATTCTGGAGCGACGTTTACGTCCTCGGCTGTTTCTCTCTCCCTCCCTCCCTCCCTCCCTCTCTCATGACCACTCAACGGGCTCACGTATCTGGCGACTGGGATGCTCATATTCTCTAGTGCTGCCAACTTTGAGAACGAGTTCTCCCTTTAATGGTAACTTGGCTATGTTTCATTGCCTTTGTCTGCGCTCAAACTCAAGTGGCGACAGTCGTTGCTAAGAATCTCCTGTTTCTGTAAGTAATGTTCTGAACACTTTAGTTGTTGTTTTGAGTGCAAGATCTTTGTTATTCTAACAAGTTTTGGTAGGAAGTCGCTTCAGGTATATGTGACTGGGAATTTCGCACTGTTACAGTATATTTTGTTCTAGTCAGCCATGTCCCAGAAAATTACCAATGCGGTTTGTGTGACATTCCTACGGATACATTATTCTTTTCTAAGATATGATAAAATTGTAATGGAAAATAACTCTCAGCATTGTAATTTAAGGTAATAAACATAGAAAAGTAATAATTTTAGAATATTTGTATGGTTAATCAGTAGTACTGCCCATATCGTTTATTATAATAGTATGCTAAGAAATATAATTATTGTATTTTTGATTGCGTGTTTCAGTTTCGATTCAAACATATAGTATCATTTTCAGTTTAGACTTTTGGTAAAGTTGTTATTAGAAGGTTTGAATACATTGTATAGTAATAAAACTTTGTACTTGTACAGTATTTTGAAGAGTCGTTGTGTAGAGTGTATAAACCATCTGATGATGCCTATAGCCTTAAGTGGATATGAGAACTAGAATGTGGAGAGCAATACAGCTAGGCATTAGATTGATACTTCCGTTGTTGTTGGGGGGAGGGGGGGGGGATTGGTGAGCTCATTAACTTAGTCTCTATACTTTATACCAGTCAGTGCTCACACAATTTGTATTTATTAGTTCTTTACGTTTCGTCTTTTCAGACGTTATCACTAGCCCAAAATGCTTCTTGGCAGATGTGTGCGTCAGAGTATGTTAAGATTGAACTCATTCTCAAAGCTCCCACCAAGGACTCTTGGAGTAAACATATCGTCGAAGATCCTACTGTGGACTCTAGTAGAAGTCTTGAGGATACGTTCACTCATATTCAGTGCTCTCTGTACTATCTGGATGCAGAATTCTGTCTTCCAGCACTGAAATTCCTCGGTCTTTCTGCATTTTGTGCTTTGCATCTTCCGTCATGTTGTTGTCGGAGAAAAAATTTCCATCGATGTGTACGTGTTTAAGGATTATTTATCCGTTTCAGGTTATAAAACTTATGTCGTGGACTACAAAAATATCGAAGCAGGCATTGTCAGATCTGCAGGATATTGCAATATTTCTTTTGAAGAGATGTATATAACCAGAATGATTATTTTCTTAGCGTTTGCTACAAATTTTACAATCTCGTGGTTTTGTTCCTGCAGATGGTAAGTTTTGCTAAAGATATCGTTATTTCTTGATAATTGATTGAGTTATTAATATTTATAGTTTCAGTGCGTTTAAAGAAATACATGGAGATTTAATGTGCCAACTATAATTCGTACGCTTTGCGTCATGACTATGTATATCCTGCAGGAAACTGATAAGCATTCGTAACAATGTTCCCGAAATGTGTCACCCTACACATGTATCTGCGTTGTCAAAATAGATACATGTAACGTCTATAAGTACTGATAATTTTTCTGAAAATTCAGAATTTCATGACCAGTTTAAGGAAATACATTAACTTTTGGAGTACATCTATTCTATGGCACTGACTGGCAACATAGTTTTTAGTAGTCAATGCGTGACGTCAGTTACCAAGTATTTTAATATGTACTTAATTTTCGACTGAGGTGTAAGTGGCATTCCACATTTTAATATCAGTTTATATTTTATAAGTATATCCTTTGTTCGTAGCACTTGTTAGTGGTGGCATGTCTGAAAAAACGATGTCAACTTTGTTCTGCATTGCTTGTAACACACGTTTTTACGAGTTATACGTATTTAAAGGTTTCGATAATATAGTAAATAATTTAGGGATGTGTGCTGCATCTCGTGGCGTTCTTCTGCACGACAGTGAAATGTGTGGGTAAGAAACAAGTCAAATAAAGCAGAATCAATTTTCTGATCGTACTGCCAACGTCTGAATTGCAGGCAAATTTTTGAACTGGCACAGCAGAATTATCACCGTTCTTTTGCGCTAGTCCTGAAACAGTCCATCGTGTTATTCTGCAGAAATCTGAAACACGCGGTGTCATAGGAGTATGTTGGCACAGAATGGGAACGTATTTTGTTTTGCATTCTAGTGGCACTTCGTGGTGTGAGGGTCTTTGGCTGGTTAAACAGCTGAGTTGGATATCCAGTTTAGGCATAGATTAGAACTATAACGCAGCCGTCGGCCAAGAAACTCACGGGCCACTGATAACGGCTCAGAAGTTCAAATGGAGATAGCCAATAATTAAATATTGAGAGAGCAATGGCTGGTAGAAACTGTATATTGGAAGAAGCAATTTTTATGGGAGTGGTCTAGTCTCAGCTGTATTGTGAAATGTTTTCTAAGGCATTAAAGCAGTGAAAATGTATGTTTAATATCTTACGACTAACATCTTATCGTCCACCCGGTTAGCCGTGCGGTCTAACACTCTGCTTTCCGGGTGGGAAGGCGTGCCGGTCCCCGGCACGAATCTGCCCGGTGGATTTGTGTGGAGGTCCGGTGAACCAGCCAGTCTGTAGATGGTTTTTAAGGCGGTTTTCCATCTGCCGCGGCGAATGCAGGCTGGTTCCCCTCATTCCGCCTCAGTTACGCTATGTCATGCGATTGCTGCGCAAACACTTTCTCCACGTACGCATACACCATCATTACTCTACTACGCAAACATTGGGGTTACGCTCGTGTGGTGTGAGCGGTGTGGGGCGGCGGTGGGGTGAGTTGACTGCTGTAGCCTGCTGCGGGTTTGTGATCCACTGAGGGCTACGGCGGGGACGAAGCCTCTCCGTCATTTCTCGGCCCCCAGTTCCATACAATACAATACAATACAATACATCTTATCACCTGTCACAAGCTCCAGTTGAGACAATGATCTACGTGGAATCGAATATCATGACTCTGTTATCAATCCGATGCCTTCGTGTCTAGACTGTCATGAAGGAATGTTCTGATACCTAGTCAGTGACCACTTAGCTAATCTTTGTTTTTGCCTGGAAAAAACTAGAAAAACCAAAAGTAACAGCCTTAACTAAACCACATCAGCAAGTGAAGTGTTTATATGTACTCATTAGTATTTGAAATAAATATGTCATTATTAAACACGCACAGCTGCTTTGAGAATATGTTCTTTATAGTTGAGACTTGTGTCGACCAAAAGATCACGTTCAGTCGACGGAAGTTATCAGTGCATCAATCTCTGACAGCCTTCGTCGACTGTGGGTGACATTCGGATCAAAAGTACTCTCGACAGTAAAGAATACATCCTTGCAGCAGTTTATTGCTGCTTTCTTAAGATGTTTAAAAATCTGTGGAACACTGTTTACAGAAAATATTTGGTTGGTAATTCACCAAGAAACAATGGTTGTTCTTTTTATACAAAATTGCCAAACGTCTATATTTGACCAGGTACACATTTTATACAGTCTTAAATTCGTGTGTATAATCTATGAGGAAATATCATAGGTAATTAGCAGGAGGTGGCGTATGCTCTGCAGCTTTTCGTATTTGTGATGTACAGTGTATCTGGTATTCCTGTGGTAGAACCGTGGAAGACATATGAGCAGAGAACTAGAATTTAACTACTAGTTCTTTCTCTGCTCTGTTGTAAACATATTTCCAGCACGCTCAAGGAATGGCAGGACACCTAATGAGAATCATACCGCGGTACCTCATATGAAACTGCGAGTGTGTGGAAACTTCAGCACTGACCTACAAGAAGCCTTCCGCTGTTAGCATGGAAATGCTCTCTTTATCTCTTTATCAATGCGATTTTCTATTATAAAGTGACCCAATCACGTGTAAGTTCTAGTTCTAAAAAGGTAAGTATTTACATCTTTGGTACCTCTTGAAATACTACTAATTTTCGCTCCATCAAACACACGATTTTCTCCCATTTGGAATTCGCAGTACACGTATATTTGATGCACAAAGTCAATGAGCAATTTTCACAGCAAGTACACGTTCGAAGTAATTACAAATATTAGAGTGAACAGATTTCTTGGATGACAGTGTTTGTAGAATACGCAGTACAGTTGCTACTATGGAAATGTATGGCGTGGTTAGTCTTCGTTGTGAACTGTTATCTAGTACACTGACGTAGTGAAAGGAAGTAATTAAAAACATCTGTAATACAGCAGAGGACGTAGTGGTGTAGGAAAATGGTAAGATAGCCTGTGAAAATTTTCGTACAACGAGTCTGCTGTTACTGTCCGAAGGTAGTGGTTTACTACCCAGCTGAAGAATCACTTTCTTTGTCTTTGTCACTTTGAAAATAATCTGAAATCAACAATAAGCTCCAGTATTAAACGTTTATATCTTTGGTAACAGATAAACTCTTTGGCAGTCCGACTCTTTACCGACGTTAAGTCCACTTTCAGATTTTGTACCGGACGCCCGCACGCTTCAAAGTGTTGAGAAGGGATGCAGTGAGTGGTGTACGCCGGTTCCGGCGGCTTCCCATTGTTGCCCCGGTCACGTGGCGCTCGAGCGGTGCGATTGTTGCCGACGTCAGGCAGGCGTGTGACGTCACGGCTCTTCGAACACTTCCGGCAGCTCGTCGTTCCTGTCGTTCCTGTGTGGAACCATGGGCCCCATGGCTATGCTCACCTGGGACACCATGGTGCGGCTGATGGCGTCCTTGGACTTGTCTGCAACAAAAGACGTGATGGAGGTGAACAGCTGTGCAGAGAGTCAGAGAACCGGCTCTCTCAACCCATCAACGCCGAGCGCTACATTAATGCTGCGTGTGACATGGCAGAGATCTTAAAAGATCATGTACTGGGTGTACAAGTGCAGATATTGTACTTTAATATTTAGCCACTTCAGTGTGTCAGCTGTTTTTTTTCTTTGCACCTAACTCTTCCTGCAAACACGGCACATAATTTAAAACCTGACATTTTCTGCACGGTCGTAATTGCACGACTTAGTGGACTACGCCTGTCGGTATAGACTGACCGTTTTGCGTCCACACGTCCACACTTCAACACCTGACCGGCTTGCCCAGGGAATGGCTTGCTGTTGCCACATGTACTTGGAGGTATGAATCAACCTAAAAACATACTACTCGAAATAGCTATGATTATTACTCTGCACATTAAGTTAGTACTAATGTAACATTGTTCAGTCAATGTCCTCTGTCATCAGTAAAAATATCTGTACTCATATTGCCAAGTCCCTGTATGCTGCACTTTTAACAGGAAATCGTACATTTGTATGAATTACGTTCTGCTGCCAGTGATTGCTGATATCTGCAAGGACGTTATGTCAGTTTCTGCACAATATGGGAATGTTACACGTTATTGTTCTGAAGCAAAGAAACTGTACATGAGTACAAATGACAAATCAAAAAATAAAATAACAAATTACTTGACGTGATAAAACGCAAAATATTCAACGTTTAGTCGTGCATTACATTTCTTCTATTAGGTAGGTGCTGATGTCTTACAATTTAGTCCAACACATCATCATCTTTTGTGTTCGTGTACTTTCAGAATCTGGTGCTTCGTTGCATCAAACTCAACTTCATCTCCTACAGTACAGTATGGGATTCAACCAACCCCATTTGGTGGCTTCATATAGTTCGTCAAGTATGACTGCATAATTTCTCTTCGAAAATTTAGAAGAGACATAGTTTTCCATTTTTTTGCTAGAGTATCCAGGAATTGTGTACTGTGACATCCAATAACTAACAGAAAACAGTTCAGTACCATTTCCTGTTACAGATATTTATCTTGTACTGATTCACAAATTGACTCATTCGATCAATTCCACCGATGTGCTTGTTGTATTCTATCAGAATGGAGGGTCAAGGAGCTACAAAGGAACAAGATACTTCCCAAATAATGCAGTTGTCACGCCGTTTTCACAGAAACACATAATTTTCCTTTTGTGTGGCAGAATGTACCTCTTTTTTTTCATTTCCTTCTTTGGAAAGGGGGAATTTTGGGACATACTATTTTCTCTCGCAGTCCCAGTGCATCCAGAATAATACCACATTAAAACAGCAATAGGCATAATAGGATGATGGGTAGAATCATCAAAATGCTCTCATTTGTATTTAGCGTTACCTTTATGTAACGCTGAAAATCTAATATGTGTCGTTACGATACAAATAATGTTTCATACATTTAAATAAATAGCATGTGACCGTTGGTGTGCTGGGGAACTATTTGCTGTTCTTGAGCCTGAATGATAAAATAATTTCATTGTTACATAGAGTATGAATCCATGATTTGATTCTTAAAACTACTAACATAGGAATGGAAGAACATATGTTCAACAATCCTTAAATAACGATACCAAGATTGTGGAAGACCATCACTGTCCAAGGCTGTGTCATATTCATCATCATCATCATCATCATCATCATCATCATCATCATCATGTGTTCTGCCCTAGGGCAGGTCTTCACATGTAGCTTTCCATGCACTCCTGTCATTTGCTAGCATCTTCATTTTCTCATAACTGTTTCCTTTAATTACACTATCCGCCCTCTGATATCTTCTGCATCTTCTTCTTCTACCATTCACCATTCGCTCCATACCATCCATCAGTAAGCAATCTCTTTTCATTCAATGTCCAAGCCAACTTTATTTCTTCTTCCTGATTATCTTTAAAATTTCTCAATCTCCCCCCACCCCCCACCACCCCCCACTCTTCTCAGCTCCTCCTCATTTTTCATTTTCTCTACCCATTTTATCCTTTCCATCCTCCTCCAAACCCGCACGTCAAATCCTTCTATTCTTCTTCCTTCCTCTTTCCCCAGTGTCCATGTCTTAGCTCTGTATAATACTGTACTCCATATAAAGCACTTTGCCAGTCTCCTCCCGCCGTTCACCCACATAGAAGCCTCCTGTTCTTATTAAATGCCTTTTTGGCAATTTCTGTACGTGTTCTCATCTCCTCATTACATCTGATGCTTCCTTAATTATGCTTCCCAGATATCTGAAAGCATTAACATGTTCTATATTTTGTTGTTCTAGCTGTATGGTTGTTCTTACTTTTGTTGCACTTATCATTACACATTTTGTATTTTTCTTATTAATCACTGGCAGCAGAACGTAATTCATACAAATGTACGATTTCCTGTTAAAAGTGCAGCATACAGGGACTTGGCAATATGAGTACAGATATTTTTACTGATGACAGAGGACATTGACTGAACAATGTTACATTAGTACTAACTTAATGTGCAGAGTAATAATCATAGCTATTTCGAGTAGTATGTTTTTAGGTTGATTCATACCTCCAAGTACATGTGGCAACAGCAAGCCATTCCCTGGGCAAGCCGGTCAGGTGTTGAAGTGTGGACGTGTGGACGCAAAACGGTCAGTCTATACCGACAGGCGTAGTCCACTAAGTCGTGCAATTACGACCGTGCAGAAAATGTCAGGCTTTAAATTATGTGCCGTGTTTGCAGGAAGAGTTAGGTGCAGAGAAAAAAAACAGCTGACACACTGAAGTGGCTAAATATTAAAGTACAATATCTGCACTTGTACACCCAGTACATGGTACAGTAGATTACATGAAAACCAGGAAGGTAAAAATTACTTTCCAATTTAAATGCTTCTTTTCTAATGTCTTAAGCAAGGTAAAAGTAAGAAATGTTAAAGAAATTAACGAAAAAATAATATGGACGCTATTGGGTTAATTCCGAGATGCACTGTGAAGAGCCTGTTCAAACATTCATGCCACCACGATGCTGGGAAAAAAATGTGGCGCACAGGGTGTGGAAGCTGGACTGCACCTTAACATCGGTTTGTTGCAGGATTCTCGAACATATGCTCAGTTCTAATATAATGAATTTCCTTCAGGCAGAGAAGCTGCTGTCCATGCATCAGCACGGCTTTAGAAAGCATCGCACCTGCGAAACGCAACTCGCCCTCTTTTCACATGATATCTTGCGAACCATGGATGAAGGGTATCAGACGAATGCCATATGGGATGGGTTCCCAAATATGTGAGTGGCTCGAAGACTTCTTAAGTAATAGAACCCAGTACGTTGTCCTCGATGGTGAGTGTTCATAGGAGGTGAGGGTATCATCTGGAGTGCACCAGGGAAGTGTGGTAGGTCCGCTGTTGTTTTCTATCTACATAAATGATCTTTTGGATAGGGCGCATAGCAATGTGCGGCTGTTTGCTGATAATGCTGTGGTGTACGGGAAGGTCTCGTCGTTGAGTGACTGTAGGAGGATACAAGATGACTTGGACAGGATTCGTGATTGGTGTAATGAATGGCAGCTAACTCTAAATGTAGATAAATTTAAATTAATGCAGATGAATAAGGAAAAGAATCCCGTAATGTTTGAATACTCCATTAGTAGTGTAGCGCTTGACACAGTCACGTCGATTAAATATTTGGGCGTAACATTGCAGAGCGATATGAAATGGGACAAGCATGTAATGGCAGTTGTGGGGAAGGCGGATAGTCGTCTTCGGTTCATTGGTAAAATTTTGGGAAGATGTGGTTCATCTGTAAAGGAGACCGCTTATAAATCACTAACACGACCTATTCTTGAGTACTGCTCGAGCGTTTGGGATCCCTATCAGGTCGGATTGGGGGAGGACATAGAAGCAATTCAGAGGCGGGCTGCTAGATTTGTTACTGGTAGATTTGATCATCACGCGAGTGTTACGGAAATGCTTCAGGAATCCGGGTGGGAGTCTCTGGAGCAAAGGAGGCGTTCTTTTCGTGAATCGCTATTGAGGAAATTTAGAGAACCAGCATTTGAGGCTGACTGCAGTATAATTTTACTGCCGCCAACTTATTTTTCGCGGAAAAACCACAAAGATAAGATAAGAGATATTAGGGCTCGTACAGAGGCATATAGGCAGTCATTTTTCCCTCGTTCTGTTTGGGAGTGGAACAGGGAGAGAAGATTCTAGTTGTGGTACGAGGTACCCTCCGCCATGCACCGTATGGTGGATTGCAGAGTATGTATGTAGATATAGATGTAGATGTACTTCTGCTTGTGTGATGTTAAAACAACTTAGAAGATGGCGGTGGTTGTCGGGAACGTTGTGTGGCTGCAGCCCGTAATTCACCAGCCGTCCGGCGCACGTATTACACGGGTCACCAGGTCCCAAATGACGCAGTGCATTAGCAGCACGCTGCGCGACTTCTGAACAAACACAGTTATGACGTGTTGTTGAGAACAACGTTAAGCAGTAAGTTTACTACCGAGCGAGGTGGCGCGGTGGTTATCACACTGGACTTGCATTCGGGAGGGCGACGGTTCAAACCCGCGTCCGGCCACCTTCATTTAGGTTTTCCGTGATTTCCCTAAATCCCTTTAGGCAAATGCCAGGATGGTTCCTTTGAAGGGGCACGGCCGACTTCCTTCCCCATCTTTTCTAGTCCACTGGGACCGATGACCTCGCTGTTAGGCCCCCTCCCCCAGAGCAAGCAACCAAACAACCAATCGGTACGCTTCTGATCTCTGTACCTCCTTGGATTATGTTCGGTAGGGTCGAAGCTACTACGGCGAGTGGAGTAATATCTGATTGTTTGAAGTGGGAAAATAGGAAGAAAGCAAAGTAAAAGGGAAACACAAAATCATATGTGTGTTATTAATCATTTGTCACCCAAAATTAGTGTTCCAGCGAAAAAAGGTTTTTATTTAACTGTTATCTTGTTTTACAAATTTGTGGCTCTTCTCTCTGAAGTTTTAATGAATGACAGCAATTCAGCTCCCGTTCACCGCACCGACACCTTACATGGGATACCGGATGCAAAAGAATGACTGATAACTCCATCTTGTAGCGTAGGTAATGTTGAACCGTGCTAAAGTTTCCAGATAGCCCTAAGTCGGATGTGCACCGTTGTCGGGTTAGGGCTGCTAAACGACACCCGATCCAGGGACTGCATTCGACTACCGTGAAGGACTGGTCGCAAAAAATTTTGTGACATCACAGCAACTTGTTTTTATTAAATATGACGTGCTCCGATTGTTATTTACTGACCTTTTTACAAGATGGTGAATTTACATCTGGAATTTCGTGGGGAGCCAACATTTCTAGTAATTTATGGCCAATTTTGAGCTTGATGTCCTGCAATATATGCTAATGATATAAAATCATTCAACTGAATATGGCATGAAAGGCCAAAACCTGGGTTATAATTAAATAGACAACGATACAGTCAAATGGCGGTGTGTTCATTTAAAAAACAGTTACAATACGCCCCGTATTTCGAGAGAGTGAGCCAATAGTTCCTTGGAGTGAATCATCTTTATGTCGAAACTGGAAACTGAAACGTCTTGCACATACTGTAAGAAATGTACACATGTGAAGTTAAAAACGCGCTTAATCCAAGGGAATGGTACAGGGCCATCGCTGTCTTCAGTAATAGAGAAAGGGTAACATAAAACCGAACCCGTAACGAAACCACAAGCAGATACTATATGTGAAGGACTCTGTACAACTAGCGTGTATAGCGGATGTGTATGTTATTACTAATTCACAGCTGCCGTTCGTCAGATGTTACGGGTCAGAGCAATATACATTTTATTGTAGTTTACCATTGTGAACAGCGTTGTGGTTGTGTAAGGTGCCATATTCAATCCAGGGGGAGAAAACTGTGCTTAAACCATAAATTCGTTTTGAATCACTTCAAGAAACACGTCAAATGTTTGTAGAAAAATTTACGAATGCCAATACCCCCGAAAAGAGTTCAGGTTTCAGATGCAAAACGAATTAATTATTTAAGTAAAGAACTTTTTAATATAACACCTTTTTAAAAAGGAGTAGAAGTGTTAAAAGTATTGTCATAGCCATTAAAAAAAATCACAAATAAAAATTTTCAGACTGTCTTTACAGGGTTAGGAATCTGTGAGTGGGGATAGGAAAAATTAATTTTACACTTTTCAGCCCGGTTTAAAAATGTATTACATCAAACAAATTTTATTTATGTAATCATTGTCTACTTTTTAATCTTTTTCAGATATTTTGATATTACAGCAGATACATATGGAAAACTTCAGGTTAATTTCGGTTTCTCTTCACCTGAGTTAACCAATTTATTGCTTCCTCTTGCGTATATCACGGGAAAAGAGCTTGAACGTAAATATTAGAAAGGTTTCAGCTCACACGATGGCTCTTCCTGCGAACCGTTCGCGTATGGAACAGGAAAACGTGGTAAATAGCAGTGCTACATTAAACACCCTTCGCCACACACCAGACAAGACAGCGAGTTAATATTGCATTGTCATCCACTTCTGAGTTAAGTTGAAAGTTTGAAGTGTCCAGCTCACTGGTAAGCTAGTTTAAAATCAATTACAAAATCAGTGATGAACAGGCAATAGAGAAGAAAGGGACCTAATAAAAAAGTGTCAAAAGAGGCAACATTCCGCTAAGACTCCAAAAGCCATTGCCAAAAAAAAAAAAAAAAAAAAAAAAAAAAAAAAAGTACCGGTACACAACTTATCCCAACAATCTGTTAAGTACACATCGTAAAGTTATTTATGAATCGAAATTGAAACCTTAGTGCGTTACAATTGTGTGCAACAAATAGAGGAGGCAGACACACCAAAACATATTCATTATTGCAACTGGCTTCTCGACAGGCGTTGTTGGAAGGCAGATAGACCCGATGCAGTGTTCCATGTCAGACTAGGCACGGCTTCGTTTATCGGACCAAGTTCATTTGCAGGATACCAGGTATTGCATGGCGTGTAGTCCTCACATGATATTCTAGTGTCCACTACACAATGAGAAAATTGATGTTTGGTGTGCCGTTTCCGGTAAACGTATTGTGGGACCAACATTTTTTGACTGATCTGTCAATACAGGGTCGCCCGTACATTTTCATGTCAGCAGAGGCAAAAACATTTTCCCCATCATCTACATCTGTATCTATATCCTGCAAACCACCGTGAGGTGCGTGGCAGAGCGTACATCCCATTGTACCAGTTATTAGGGTTTCTTCCCGTTCCGTTCACGTATGGAGCGCGGGAAAAATGATTGAAGTCTTCTGTTCGTGCAGTGATTATTCTAATTTTATCCTCATGATCCATGTCTGGGCGATAGGTAGGGTATTGTACTACATAGCTAGATTCATCATTTAAAGCCGGTTCTTGAAGCTTTGTTACTAGACTTTCTCTGTGCAGTTTAAGTCCATCTTCAAGAATTTGCTTCAGTTTCTTCAGCGTCACTGTAACACTCTTCCACAGGCAAGCAAACCTGTGACCATTCGCGTTGCCCTTCTCTGTATACATTCAGTATTCCCCATTAGTCCAAGTTCGCATGGGTCCCACAATTCTAGTATCGGTCGCAGGGGTGATGTATAAGCAACAGATTAGATTAGATTAGTACTTGTTCCATAGATCACGAATACCACACTTCGTAATGATGTGGAACGTATCATGTTAATAAAAGGTATCTATACAAGATATTATATTTCAAAAATATTACATGACACTTAATATTTTTAATTTTTTTGTGGGGGTTGGGGAAATTACCCACTTACTATATCCAAACATTCATCTAATGAGTAGAAGGAGTTGCCATTAAAAAATTCTTTCAATTTCCTTTTAAATGCTATATGACTATCTGCCAGACTTCTGATGCTATTAGGTAACTGACCCAAGACTTTTGTGGCAGCATAATTTATCCCCTTCTGAGCCAAAGTTAGATTTAACCTTGAGTAGTGAAGATCATCCTTTCTCCTAGTGTTGTAGCCATGTACACTACTATTACTTTTGAATTCGTTCGGATTGTTAATAACAAATCTCCTTTGTAGACGGACTGCACTTCCCCAGTATTCCACCCACAACTGAACCTACGTGATCATTCAATTTCATGTCCCCACAGTGTTACACCCAGGTATTTGTGCGAGTTGACCCATTCCAAGAGTGATTCATTGACATTATAGTCATAAGATACTATGTTTTTTCGTTTTGTGAGAGCACAGTTTCACATTTCTGAACAGTTAAAGTAAGTTGCCAACCTTTGCACATATTTGAAACGTGATCAAGATCTGACTGAATATTTATGCAGCTTCTTTGAGATAGTACTTCATCAAAGATAACTGCATCATCTGCATAAAGCCTGAGGCTACTGTTAATATTGTCTGAAACGTCATTAATATATAACATGAACTCAAAGCGTCCCGCCACCCATCCCTGGGACACACATGAAGTTATCCTTACATCTGATGACGACTGTCCATCCAAGATAACTTGCTGTATCCTCCCTACCAAAAAGTCCTCAGTCCACTCACCAATTTCACTTGATACCACATATGACCATATTTTTCACAATAAGCGCAGGTGCGGTAGTGAGTCAAATGCTTTTCGGAAATCAAGAAATACTGCACCTATCTGAGTGCCTTGATCCAAAGCTTTTAGTGTGTCACGTCAGAAGTCCTTCGATTTTCTTGCGTTAAGAGCGACGTGCTGAGTTCTCTCTGAGTCACAATACTCGTACATGTTCCATAATTCTGCAACAGATTAACGTCGGAGATTACATGTCCTGTGGAAAACAGACGTGAGCTACGCTTTTTTCCAGTCACTTGATATCTTTCGTTGGTTCAGCGACCTACTATATACTGCTGCTAGAAGGAGAAAAAATTCTTTCGTGTGCCGACTGACATTGCTTGTCATGACCAGAATGCTTTTAACAGAATAAAACGTAAAGAAGTACAGTAAATAAGCGAGACGTGCTGTGTCACAAGTGGCACGAGTCTCCTTGGGAAGTCGTCCAACCACTCTGAGTTCTTTATCATTGTGAAACACGTGCTACAAAACCCTTTCCCAGTCATAAGGAAATGAGACTAATCCCATCACTGACGCTCGCCTTCACCTACATCTGCATGACAGCTCCACAGTTCACACTTATCCGTCAAGCAAAGAACGGTGCTTAGTAGTTGGAAGAAAGCACACGTCACGCTTGTCTACAAGAAGGGTAGGAGAAGTGATCCACGAAACTACTGTCCAGTATGGTTTGCACCAATTTGTTGCAGGCTCTTAGAACATATTCTGAGCTCAGACATAACGCGGCATCTCGAACAGAATGACCGGAACGACCTTCCCCATGATAACCAGCACGGTTTCCGAAAACGTAGATCACGTGGAACCCAATTCGCACTTTTCTCAAATGACACACTGAAACTGACGCATCAAGGCAGCCACATAGGTGCAGTATGTCTCGATTTCCAAACAGCATGTGACTCACTATCGCACATACGGTTACTATCAACCGTCGATCGTGTGGGGTATCCAGCGAAATTTGTGAATGTCCAAGAGAAGCATGTTGGGACCGTCCCTGTTCATAATGTACATTCACGACCTTCCAGACAATCCTAATAGTAATCACAAACTTTTCGCAGATGACGCAGCGGTCTGTAATGGTGTACAGTGTAATAAAGTTGCTCAAATATCCAGTCATATCTCGGTAAGATTTCAAAGTCGTGTAATGCTTGGCAACTTTCTTTAAATCATCAGAAAAGTAAAATTGTACAGTAATACCCTGCACTTCACGAAATGATAAACTTAGTATCCTATGACAGCAATATCAATGACTCACTGCCAGAACCAGGTGACCTACACTACTGCTGTGGTGTAAGAATTTGCATCGATATGAAATGGAAAGATCACATAGGCTCAGCCGTAGGTAAAACAGGTGCCAGACATCGGAACATTGATAGACTACTAGAGAAAAGCAGTCAGCCTACGAAAGATATTCCTTACAAAGCGCTCGTGCGAGCCACCCTCGAATACTGCTGAAGTGTGTGGGGCCCATAGCAGACAGGGTTGGCAGCGGATGTTTAACGTATACAAAGAAGAGGAGCACGAATGGTCACACGATTGTGTGACCCGTAGAGAGTGGCAACGGAGATGCTGAAAGAACTGAACTGGCAGACAGTTGAAGACGCGAACTATGTAAGCTACCGCTTCTGTTTGGCTCTTTTCTGCTGATGGGTAAGCCTGTGAACCGAACGTATAAGTGAAAATTTTGCACAACGGATTTTATAACGCTAATTTGTCTCCCGGACACTTATATGCTGTCCAGAAGGGTTAAGCTTATCCTCTGCTCTGTATGTGACGTCAACTAGTCGTATGCAAATCTGGTTGGTTTCTAACCATATTCTCAGTATATGCTAGAATTTTCAGATGTGGTGACCTACAAACACTGCCTCCACCAGGTGGCTGCAAACATGAAATACACAAATAAGGAGATGATAAAATGACAAAGGAAAGTACTAGCTATGAAATGATATACTCAGTAGTGTTAAATGCTTTACTCCTCTGCAATGTACTCTATACACGATTACACAGTACGAGCAACATTATGGTTCTGCCTATTCACATTTGGTAATCGCTCTGTCTGGCACTGTCCTCTGATATATAATCGCGTTAATTCAAGCGCGGAATACTGACATCGGCTATGGCAATTGCAATTAGATTTAGAACTACACTGGCGACTAGCAACGTGAAGCCTCAGCATAGAGACGTGATCAGCAATTTACTTTACTTCCCTAACCGCCGTTGCGAGTGTACGACCACTACAGTGATCTAACGCTTATCGCTGCAAAGGTTCTCGCCTCGGCGAGATAACATGAATTGTACTTCACCAAAAGCTTCCGTGGGCACCTCCACGGCTGCCGTGGAACACCAGACCATCCTCAGGCTCTCGCTACGAGTCCTCTGTCCCAGTAACGAGGTCGCACACCTCGCCAGGACCAACCTCTCTCCTCGACGCCCCAGGAACAAGTGTTTCACAGTTGCTACGCTTTTTCGTAGCTCCTGTTCTTTTTTCTTCCCCCCTTTAATGTGCGTGGCCAATCATGTTGCTGGAATACGTTCGTTTCCGAGCGCCGACTAATCTCACTGTTGCAACCGACCGAAGCTTCTAGAAGTTTGCAGACTGTTCCAGAAGCTTCCGCTCCGGCCGTTGGGAAAACCACCTACACGCCGCCACGCGTTTTGCGGGCGAGCCCCCGCGTCTTCTTCTCCTTGTCCTCGGCCACGTGGCTGCCGCTAAGCCGCGGTCCACCAGCCTGGGGTTTCCAGAGCAGCTTACGGGCGCTGTTGTCTTCAGCTCTCAGGCCTGCCTGCCACGCTCGTGTCTTTCCCGTTCTCCTGCCAGCCTCCCGTCTCCGTCCACTTCACTATCGCCCAACGTGCAGATATTCTGCTACGAATTAAAATCCCTAGCCGATGTCAGTATCGTTAATGGTTTCCTGTCTCGATGTTTATACAATTAAAGGGTCTTCTTTCCGGAGTGGTAGTTGTAATGTGGCTCAAAATGATGCCACCTTACAACTATCACGAGAAACCCTAGTTACAAAGTTTCAAGAACAGATTCTAAATAACGACTATCGAATTTACAACTGTCCTCTGCATATCGATCCCATAGCGATCGTCAGGACTAGATTGGATTAATCACAGCACGTACGGAAGCATTCAGACAACCATTCTTCACGCTCTCTATATGTGATGGGAACGGGAAGAATTCCCGATTAATGGGACAGTGGAACGTACGTTCTACAACTCGTTTCGCAGTGGTTTCCAGGGTATAAAGGTGTAGATGTGGAAGTGGTAGGGAGGGGCTTGATAGAACCGCTTGCAGAGAACTTCCCAACTGTTCCTCTGTCGAGGGGGACGCCCTTCGCCGTCGGCTGTTCCGTAGCGCCTCCACTTTAGTGGAGCCCCAGTACGCGTACCACTGCTAACCGGGTGTCACGCAGTAAAATTTGTTACGAAGGAGATTTTTTTTTGTCTGTCTCTCGTCTTCCATTTAATATCCCTCTCTCCCCCACCCTTCCCGCCCTCTCTCTCTCTCTCTCTCTCTCTCTCTCTCTCTCTCTCAACTATTCTGCACCATTTCGTGCGAGCGGTCCGGAAGTAAGAGCCCCCTGCCTGCAGTAGCTGGCAGGTTAAAGCAGAGCAGGCGGCATAAAACAGAGCGGCGCTCTCTATGCAGAGGAGGCGGCAACAGACAGCGTCCCCCCCCCCTCCCGCCCCCCCCCCCCTGCCGTAGCAGAGTGGAAAACTGGTGCCGTCACTCAGCGTCGCTGCCCTACACGCGGGGGCGTTTTCTCCTTCTCTTCCCGCCCCCCACCCCCAACCCCCGCCCGTGAATTTGTCCGCGAAATTCCAGCTGCTGCTCCCGTTAGGGGAACGAACAGTCGGTCGGCAGTCGTAGCTTCTCCTTCATGCAGACTAACGCCCCCAGGAGCTGTGCGAACAAGAATGGGGGCGCACTGGAAGGAAAAAAAAAGTAGGCGCCGAGCACTCGAGCTAATGCTCCACCAGCAAGATCCTCGTCTGCGTGTTGCTCTGACAAGGGAACCTCCCCATCGCAGCCCCCTCAGAATTAGTTATAAGTTGGCACAGTGGATAGGCCTCGAAAAACT
The DNA here is from genome assembly GCF_023864345.2 of Schistocerca serialis cubense. NCBI lineage: Eukaryota > Metazoa > Arthropoda > Insecta > Orthoptera > Acrididae > Schistocerca > Schistocerca serialis. The sequence goes on along the minus strand of NC_064647.1, from coordinate 248,836,852 downwards.
GAACACAGATCAATCGAGAAAACAGGAAGAAGAAGTGTGGAACTATGAAAAAAATGAGCAAAATATACAAACTGAGTAGTCCATACGGAAGATAGGTAACATTAGGACAGTGTTACTGCAGGAGCACCGTGGTCACGTGGTTAGAGTGAGCAGCTGCGAAGCGAGAGGTCCTTGGTTCAAGACTCCCCTCGAGTGAAAAGTTTAATTTTTTATTTTCAGACAATTATTTTCTGTCCGTCCGTCCGTCCGTCCGATGCGAGGTAACTGCGCCGTAGTATGGGGACATTACACCTAAACAAACATCGAAACACACGACGACAGTCCACTACAGCGCACGGAAGAGAGATTATTCCTGCTAACGAGGCTCCCTGGCTGGCAGTTGACTGTTCGCTACTTTGGACGAGAGAGCATTAAATACGTGAGATGTAGTCCGTGGGCAATATGAATCCAGCAAATATAGCGGTCGCAAAACACAGACACTAAACTTATTACAGTGAACAGAGACGTCAATGAACGAACGGACAGATCATAACTTTGCGAAAATAAAGAAATGAAACTTTTCACTCGAGGGAAGACTTGAACTAAGGACCTCTCGTTCCGCAGATGCTCACGCTAACCACGGGACCACGGCACTTCTGAACTCACGCTATCGTTGATTTTTCCTATCTTTCGCATGGACTACTCAGTTTGTATATTTTGCTCATTTTTTCATAGTTCCACACAACTTCTTCCTGTTCTCTCGATTGATCTGTGTTCAGTGTTTCAAGGCCTATCCACTGTGCCAACTTATAACTAAATCTGAGAGGGGTGCGATGGGGAGGTTCCCTTGTGAGCAGAAACGGGTTTATCAAGCGAAGTGGTGCAGCGGTTAGCACACTGTGGACTCGCATTCGGGAGGACGACGGTTCAAACTCGCGTCCGGCCATCCTGTTTTGGGTTGTGCGTGATTTCTCTAAATTTCTTAAGGCAAATGCCGGGACGGTTCCGTCGAAAAGGCACGGCCGCTTTCCTCCTCCATCCTTCCCTAATCCGAGTTTGTGCTCCGTCTCTAATGACGTCGGGACTTCAAACACTAATCTTCTCCTCCTCTTCCCCCCCCCCCCCCTCCTCCTCCTCCTCCTCCTCTAGAAACAGGCTGACAAAGTGCGGCATTCTGAGACCGGCGTGAATTGTCAAAGTGTCAACTAGAGACGGCGGTTGTCGCTGAATCAACCGGCTTTCGGTTATACCACATTTTCGTCTTTACTTTAACCTAGCTGTTAAAAACCACTCAAAACAACAGGTTTATGAAATAACCGATTTCGGTTTTTTATTGTTACTATTTCCCAGCAATAAACACAGATTCCGAACAGAGATTAAAAAATTGTAATGAAGGGGAAGGAGGGCGGATCTTGATCGATGTGGCGTTGAGACTGTGGCCGAAATTGGTCTCGTTCTCTCCAGGAAAGGTGCTGCACGTGAAAGAGAAGAGCGTAGCGACATCGACAGGGACAGATCACAAGCTGATGACTTCCCTGCATCGTCACTTTTGGATTGTATTAGATTCTCTACCTCAAGCAACCACAAATGTAAGGATTAAGTTATTATCCCAGTATTACATGAACTGAACGCTTGTTTCAATGCCTGAAGCAACCACAAATGTAAGGATTAAGTTATTATCCCAAGCGTTCAGTTCATAGTGCTGTGGAATGTGGGAAAAAACCGCAAATTGGCATTCATAAGAAGAAGAACACCAAAAATGCAACAGGAGCGTAATATGTAAGAAACTGTCCACGCAACCTGCCACTGATTATGCCTTGCAGAAAATAAAGGCGAAACGCGTATGACACTTAAATTGTGTTTTATTCAGTTGCTATCAGACGGTCCATAAGTAAAAATTATCAATATAGCGTAATATTACACGCAACTGAGGAAGACAGGACTAAAAAAGTTGAAGATGTAAACCTAATTAACCTAAGGACATTACACAATCCATGCCCGAGGCAGGATTCGAACCTACGACCGTAGGGGACGCGTGGTTCCAGACTGAAACGCCTAGAACCACTCGGCCACTGTGGCCGGCCCATTTCATCTCATTCAAGAGAAAACATAAATCGTGTATGAAGACAAATTAAACCTGATGGTGGACCCACAGAGCCCGAAATGCATCGACTGTTTAATTAAACATTAAAATTTATGACTGCAGGCGATTTTTGCAGTGTACTGAATACAGTCACGTTTGAAGCTGCAATATATGGATAATATTAAAATATAGATATATCGACCAAATTTACCTTCTGTTCCAAGGGACATTGCGTATGTTTTCTCCTTATATAATGTCGGAAGTTTGTTGTGGCTCCTCCAGCTTTTAATTTTTAAAAGCGTAAGAGCATTGTACTTTTTTACTACCACACTACGAAAACATATTCCAAACCTGGCATAGTGTCATTCTGCAATACAACCGATTCTATGGATCAGGTTTGATCAGCAAATCTTATCACTGACGTCATTTCACCCAAAACTTCAATCCCACGTTTAAAATTCTACTTTTATTTGCTTCATTGCTTTTGCAATATGCAGGGTGAATAACAGACGAGAATGACTCCATCCCTGACTTACGCACCGTTTCGAATCCTAGCACCTCTCTGTTATTCTCTTCCTTATTTTTCTCTCTCGCTTCTTGTGCGTATTCTATATCACCCGTTTTTCGATTCACTGTAGCCTTGTCGACGTCAAAACTTCTATTCGCTCGCCGGTCGAACTTTCTTGTGTGACAGAAGACGGTTAGATTCGAATCGTTAATAACTGCGACACTAATAATGAGTAAACAATGGTGGAGCCCACAACTGAGAGACGTTTATGTGTGCACGTGTTCGTCGCGCAGTATGTGTTTGACTAGTGACGTCATCGTACCAGTGTAGCCGCATGCACGAAATGCTTACGTATTGCCTTAGTGTAAAGTTACAAACTGCCATAGCGTCGGAACACATTTAGCTAGGAGATTGTTACGTGTGTCACTGCAAAGAGCTTGTGGACCGGTACGTGTGTCACTGCAAAGAGCTTGTAGACCATTACTAGGAACCGGCCGCTGTGGCTGAGCGGTTCTAGGCGCTTTAGGCCGGAACCGCGCTCCTGCTACGGCCGCAGGTTCGAATCCTGCCTCGGGCATGGACGTGTGTTAGGATAGTTAGGTTTAAGTAGTTCTAAGTATTGGGGACTGGTGACCTCAGATGTTAAGTTCCTTAGTGCTTAGAGCCATTTGAACTACCGCTAGGACGCAAAGTGAGATAATAGTAAACATATTCACCGGAATATACGTGAAATTCGTTGTTGTTGTTGTCTTCAGTCCTGAGACTGGTTTGATGCAGCTCTCCATGCTACTCTATCCTGTGCAAGCTGCTTCATCTCCCAGTACTTACTGCAACCTACATCCTCCTGAATCTGCTTAGTGTATTCATCTCTTGGTATCCCTCTATGATTTTTACCGTCCACACTGCCCTCCAGTACTTATTTGGTGATCCCTTGATGCCTCAGAGCATGTCCTACCAACCGGTCCCTTCTTCTAGTCAAGTTGTGCCACAAACGTCTCTTCTCCCCAATTCTATTCAATACCTCCTCATTAGTTATGTGATCTACCCAACTAATCTTCAGCATTCTTCTGTAGCACCACATTTCGAAAGCTTCTATTCTCTTCTTGTCCAAACTATTTATCATCCATGTTTCACTTCCATACATGGCTACACTCCATACAAATACTTTCAGAAACGACTTCCTGACACAAAACATGTCCTACCAACTGATCCCTTCTTCTAGTCAAGTTGTGCCACAAACTTCACTTGTCCCCAAATTCGTTAGTAAACTGAATATTTCAAAATAATTAAATAGGTGTCATACGACTTTCAAACATGCTCGGAATTATAGAAAATGCAAGTTAGAGGAAAGTCCATTTCTAAATGAAAGCAAAAAGTCCTAAAAAGTGCAGTTCAGCGGCAGCTACGTGAGCGTCGAAAAGGAAATGAAAAAACGGCGCAAAGCTATTACGTGCAGCTGGCCCATCGGCCACACACTGTCCGACGACAGCATTATGGAAGCATTATACTACTATGGGTAACCATTTTATTAAACAGGCAAGTAAATAAATTGTATATTAATACGAAACAGCTTTTTATGATGTTAACCCTACGTTTTCACGAAAAATCTACGATGCGGACGGAATCTGCACACAGTAATTTTTTTTTGTTTTTTGTTTTTAGGACTTCGTACGTTAACCGGTAAAAACGGAACGCTTATAGGATCAATTTGTTATTCGTCTGTTTCTCTGACTGTCGAAAATTATTTTTCTCAGGAACGGGTAGTAAAAGTATCAAGCTAAAATTAATATCACCTACGAAGGTATACGATCCCTTGGCGGTGAAAAAATTGAAGCTTCTAAGTCAGTGCTATCAAAAGATACCGTCATATTTTGATATATGTGAACTCACTCATTAAAACCTATAGTGAACTTTTCTTTGACCTAGAATCATGAAATTTAGCAACAAGCAAGGTATCACGATACAGCCAAAGGAGAAAATTAGAAAATTGATAGTTTATAATTTTATCACTACAATTTTTGCCCCGCCAGATATTGGTCGCCCGTCCATCTGTTAAGACCCCTTTTTTCAAGAACGGGTTGATGGGTCGAAGATGAAACTTGTCACATACTAAGGTAGGTCTGTGGTCCTTAGCTTCTAAGTGAATTCAGTCGAAAGGGACGGCCTTTCACGTCACTTATTTTGATACTCGCGAAGTCTCTCATTAAAACCTATAGGGTACTAATTTGGCAAGAAGCAAGGTTACACAGTACAATTAAAGCAGAAAAACCAGAAAATCAGTAATTTGTAATTACATCACACAAAATAAATATTTCTTTTGGCAATTTCTATTTGACTTCAAACATGAAATTAAAGTATTCTCGAAACTTCTGAAATCCGGGCGACCAATATCTGGCGGGGCAAAAATTGTAGTGATTCTCGACTTCCGGAAACGCTGAAACGCCAAAGAAACTGGTATAGAGATATGTAAACTGGCAGAAAACGGCACTACGGTCGCCAACGTCTGTATGAGACAATGGCAGGTCATCGAGATTTAAGTGAGTTTCAACGTGGTGTCATAGTCGGCACACGAGCGATAGGACACAGCATCTCCGAGGTAGCGATGACGTGGGGAGTATCCCGTACGACCATTTCCCGAGTGTACCGTGAATATCAGGAATACGGTGAAACATCAAATCTCCGATATCGCTGCGCCCGGAAGAAGATCGTGCAACAGCGGGACGAACGACTGAAGAGAATCGTTGAATGTGACAGAAGTGCAGCTTTTCACAAAATTGCTGCACATTTCAATGCTGGGCCATCAACAAGTGTCGGGGTGCCAACCATTGAACGAAACATCATCGATATGGGCTTTCGTAGCTGTAGGCCCACTCGTGTACCCTTGATGACTGCACGACAAAAAGCTTTACGCCTCGCCTGGGCCCGTCAACACCGACATTCGACTGTTAATGGCTGGAAACATGTTGCCTGGTCGGACGAGCCTTGTTTCGAATTGTATCGAGCGGATGGACGTGAACCTCATGAATCCATGGACGCTGCAGGTCAGCAGGGGACTCTTCAAGCGGTTCTGGGTGCTTCAGTCTGGAACTGCGCGACCGCCAAGGTCGCAGGTTCGAATCCTGCCTCGGGCATGGATGTGTGTGGTGTCCTTAGGTTAGTTAGGTTTAAGTAGTTCTAAGTTCTAAGGGACTGATGACCTCAGAAGTTAAGTCGCATAGTGCTCAGAGCCATTTGAACTATTATTTTGTACCAGTTTCTTTTGATCTTCACTGTATACACATTATTAAGTGTACGGAACCCTCAGTATACGATATATTTTACTCGAAAAGGCATCTACTATGCATGAGCTGTCAAGCTGGTCGCACAATATCTGTCGCTTTTATCTTTCCTTGTCCGTATTACCGTACCGAAAGTGGGGCAGTAGCGAGCAATGTGAAACGAATCACTTGTCCACCGTCGCTTCTCATCGCAGCCAGCGGAGCAACTGACCTCAGATGGAGGCCAGAGAGTACTGTGCAGCGCCGCGTGATGCCGCAGTACGGCGACTGCAAAGAGAGCAGGGAACACAATTGTTCCGCGCACACCGCTCGGATCGTAAACACGAGCGCGCGCCCACTCCCCGCCGCCGGCAGGCGTCCAGCGCGCTGTATCAGCGTTCTCATCCCTGACGACGTCGTTCGTTTTACGTCCCTCCGAGGCCGAAACAGCCAGAGCGCAGTTGCATCTTTCGCCGCCGTCACTTTGCCCGCTCCGATATATACGGCAGACGCGTCCGGCGGAATGAGCGAGGCATAAAAGCCGGCCTTATCGCGCGGGAAGAGACGGACTGGACTGCTTGCTGATGATGGAGTCGCCGCCACCGGCCGGAACGACGCCGGCTACCTCAGCCAGTGGCACTTCCGTGGCGGTTGCAACTCCGCGAGGGGGTCCGCGCCAGATTAGGACTCGATAAACTCTCGTCCGGCTTAAAGTGGGCGCCGTAAGACGCGCTGGGCTGCTCCCAGCTCTTGCTGTACAATAGACGAGGAACAGAAGATGGTCATCGTTGACCGAAATTAATTACCTGGATAGTAAACTTTTGTAGTCTGTGACGGGATATATAACAAAATAAAAAAGAAACGGAATATTTTAGGGCATAAATACTCAAATCGTACCAGTTTAAATTTATATAGGAACTAGGAGGCTTCCACTATGATCAGAACGCTGCGCTTGTACACTACTGGCCATTAAAATTGCTACACCAAGAAGAAATGCACATGATAAACGGGTATTCATTGGACAAATATATTATACTGGAACTGACATGTGGTTACATTTTCACGCAGTTTGGGTGCATAGATCTTGAGAAATCAGTACCCAGAACAACCACCTCTGGCCGTAATAACGGCCTTCATACGCCTGGGCATTGAGTCAAACAGAGCTTGGATGACGTGTACAAGTACAGCTGCCCATGCAGCTTCAACACGATACCACAGTAGTGACTGGCGTATTGTGACCAGACGTTTTCAATTGGTGAGATCTGGAGAATGTGCTGGCCAGAGCAGCAGTCGAACATTTTCTGTGTTCAGAAAGGCCCGTACTGGACCTGCAACATGCGGTCGTGCATTATCCTGCTGAAATGAAGGGTTTCGCAGGGATCGAATGGAGGGTAGAGCCACGGGTCGTAACACATCGGAAATGTGACGTCCACTGTTCAAAGTGCCGTCAATGCGAACAACAGGTGACCCAGACGTGTAACCAATAGCACCCCATACCATCACGCCGGGTGATACGCCAGTATGGGGATGACGAATACACCCTTCCAATGTGCGTTCACCGCGATGTCTCCAAACACAGATGCGACCATCACGATGCTGTAAACAGAACCTGGATTCATCCGAAGAAATGACGTTTTGCCATTCGTGCACCCAGGTTCGTCGTTTACACCATCACAGGCAGTCCTGTCTGTGATGCAGCGTCAAGGGTAACCGCAGCCATGGTCTCCAAGCTGATAGTCCATGCTGCTGCAAACGTCGTCGAACTGTTCGTGCAGATGGTTGTTGTCTTGCAAACGTCCCCATCTGTTGACTCAGGGATCCAGACGTGGCTGCACGATCCGTTACACCCGTCTGCACGATTCGTTACACCCATGCGGACAGGATGGCTGTCATCTCGACTGCTAGTGATACGAGGCCGTTGGGGTCCAGCTCGGCGTTCCGTATTACCCTCGTGAACCCACCGATTGCATATTCTGCTAACAGTAATAGGATCTCGACCAACGCGAGCAGCAATGCCGCGATACGATAAAGCGCAATCGCGATAGGCTACAATCCGACCTTTATCAAAGTCGGGAACGTGATGGTACGCATTTCTCCTCCTTACACGAGGCGTCACAACAACGTTTCACCAGGCAACGCCGGTCAACTGGTGTTTGTGTATGAGAAAACGGTTGGAAACTTTCCTCATGTCAGCACGTTGTAGGTGTCACCACCGACGCCAACCTTGTGTGAATTCTCTGAAAAGCTAATCATTTGCATATCACAGCATCTTGTTCCTGTGTGTTAAATTTCTCGTCTGTAGCACGCCATGTTTGTGGTGTAGGAATTTTAATGGGCAGTAGTGTATTACGTTTGTCAGCAACAGCTCGTCCGCTTATGTACTGCGCAAGACTGTGTGAGTAGGCAGCGGCCCTGTACACTGACTAGCCAAACTCTGTGGCCACCCACCTTATAGCCTGTATGTCCATTTTCGCACCGATAACACAGGCGACACATCGCGGCATGGAAGTACTGGGGCCTTGGCAGTTCGCTGCAGGGAGTCGGCCACACACCTGCACACACACAGGTCACCCAGTTCCCGTAACTTCCGTGGAGGCGGGCGATGAACTCCGACGACACATTCAGTCACATACCACACATATTTTCGATCTGCTTCAGATCCCGCTTTTTGTGGGGCAAGCACATCAACTGCAACTCGTCAGTGTGCGCTTCGAACCACTCCATCAGAGTACTGGCCTTGTGAGCTGGCGCGTTATCTTGCTGAAGAATGCCAGTGCCTGTGGGAAACGTGATCATCATTATGTGGTGTACGTGGTCTGGAACCAATGTACGATGCTCCTTGGCCGTCACGGTGTCTTGCACGAGGTTCGCTGGACCTACGGATGCCTACATAAATGTTCCCCGAGGCCGCCGCCAGCTTGTCTCCGTCCCGCAGTACACGTGTCAAGGAACTGTTCCTCTGGCGTATCACCCGGCGTGATGGTATGGGGTGTCATTGGTTACACGTCTCGGTCACCTCTTGTTCGCATTGACGGCACTTTGAACAGTGGACGTTACATTTCAGATGTGTTACGATCCGTGTCTCTACCCTTCATTCGATCCCTGCGAAACCCTACATTTCAGCAGGATAATGCACGACCGCATGTTGCAGGTGCTGTACGGGCCTTTCTGGATACAGAAAATGTTCGACTGCTGCCCTGGCCAGCACATTCTCCAGATCTCCCACCAATTGAAAACGTCTGATCAATGGTGGCCGAGCAACTGGCTCGTCACAATACGCCAGTCACTACTCTTGATGAACTGTGGTATCGTGTTGAAGCTGCATGGGCAGCTGTACCTGTACATGCCATTCAAGCTCTGTTTGACTCAATGCCCAGTCGTGTCGAGGCCGTTATTACGGCCAGAGGTGGTTGTTCCGGGTACTGATTTCTCAGGATCTATGCACCCAAATTGCGTGGAAATGTAATCACATGTCAGTTCTAGTATAATATATTTATCCAATGAATACTCGTTTATCATCTGCATTTCTTCTTGGTGTAGCAATTTTAATGGCCAGTAGTGTATTAGTATTGTTATCGTTCTGTTTCTTCAAATGGAGTACCACAGCCGTGAATTTTCACTGACAGGAAAAAAAACGCAACACCAGAAAATAATTAATGTACAGTAATGAAATTTTGGGAATACGTTTGTCTAGGTAATATATTTAAGTTATTAACATTGCAAGACTACAGGTTAATGTAAGAGCGAGATGAATCATTGAAAATGTGCTCATCTCTCGCTTTCTCTGCTCGTACATGAATAAGCGGTGTAACTGCCAGAATGCTAAATGCAAACACGAATGCTCTGCGTTGTTCAGGTGGCGGATGTCAGTTTGTGGGATGGAGTTCAATGCCTGTTACTCTTGGTCGGTCATTACAGGGACGGTTAATGCTTTTTGTGGATGACGAGGGAGCTGCCGTCCGATGACGTCGCATATGTACTCGACTGGAGACAGATCTCGTGATAGAGTAGGCCCACGATCGAACAAAATGGAGACAGCAAATACACGCAACGGGCCCTGACAACGGGCGTGATAAACGCTGAAGGGAGAGGAGAAGAAAGTGAAAAATGTACGCTTTGCGCTGTGCTGATGGTGCTATCCTCATTGCAGGAAGTGAAGACGAACTAAACTACCAGTTCTCCAGTGTAAAAACTCTTAGTCTGGACTTAGATCCAGAGATAAAGATGATAAATGCCGTAGTGGTGGCTATCAGTAGGCAAGGTTTAGGTCAGAACCAACTTACAGGTTGCTTAAAGAATCTCGAGCTACTGAATGATCGTATATATCCAAGATCTCCGATCAATGGCACAGAAAACGGCAGGCCACCATTGGCCGACCTGCAACGGTTAATCTCATTAAGATGTGGCAGAACGCGACAATAGTCAACACAATGGAAATGTTGGCATTCCCTGTGTACTTTCACGGCTGCGAGACGTGAAAGGTAGTGGAAATAGAGGAAATGATGCCTTCGAGATCTGGTGATGGCGAAAGATGTTACGTATACCATGGAGAGAAAGAAGAACCAGTGTTGCAGTTATAGAACTTAGCACCAGAAAAAGTTTATCCTTTCATGTCAGCAATTCCAGCTCTTTCAGCATATTTTGAGAAGAGAAGGGGTCAATTTAGAAAAGACCATCTTATGGGGCAAAACGGGGGGGTGGAAGGCCACGAGAAAGAGTAGCAAGTAGACTGCTGGATTAAACGAAGAATATTACAGGCACATCTCTTCACATTATACACTGAAGAGGCAAAGAAACTGGTACACCTGCCTATCTTGTAGGGTCCCCGCGAGCACGCAGAAGTACCGCAACACTGCGTGGCATGGACTCGACTAATGTCTGAAGTAGTGCTGGATGGAACTGACACCATGAATTCTGCAGGGCTGTCGATAAATCCGTAACAGTACGAGGGGATGGAGATCCCTTCTGAACAGCAGCACGTTCCAAGGCATCCCGTATATGCTCAATAATGTTCACGTCTGGGAAGTTTGGTGGCCAGCGGAAGTGTTTAAACACAGTAGAGTGTTAGGGGTGTCGCATTGTCCTGCTGGAATTGCCCGTTCGTCTCAGTGCACAATGGACATAAATGGATGCAGTTGGTTCAAATGGCTCTGAGCACTATGGGAGTTAATTTCTGAGGTCATCAGTCCCCTAGAACTTAGAACTAACCGAAGGACATGACACACATCCATGCCCGAGGCAGGATTCGAACCTGCGATCATAGCGGTCGCGCAGCTCCAGACTGTAGCGCCTAGAACCGCTCGGCCACACCTGCCGGCGGATGCAGTTGATGAGACAGGATGCCTACATACATGTCACCTGTCAGAGTCGTATGTAGACGTATTAAGGGTCCCATATCACTCTAGCTACACACGCGCCATACCATTACAGAACCTCCACCAGCTTGAACAGACCTCTGCTGACATTCAGGGTCCACGGATTCATGAGATTGTCGCCATATCCGTACACGTCCATCCGCTCGATACAATCTGAAACGAGACTCGTCAGAGCATGCAACTTGTTTCCAGTCATCCACAATATCGGTGTTGACGGGCCCAGGCGAAGCGAAAAGCTTTGTGTCGTGCAGTCATCAAGGGTACACGAGTAGGCCTTCGGCTCCGAAAGCTCATATCGATGATATTTCGTTGAATGGTTCGCATGCTGACACTTGCTGATGGCTCAGCACTGAAATCTGCAGCAATTTGCACTTCTGTCATGTTGAACGATTCTCTTCAGTAGTCGTTGGTCCCGTTCTTGCAGGATCTTTTTCCGGCCGCAGCGAGATTTGGTGTATTACCGTATTCCCAATATTCACGGTACACTCGCGAAATGGTCGTACGGGAAACATTTCATTGCTACCTCGAAGATGCTGTGTCCCATCGCTCGTGCGCCGACTATAACACCGCGTCGAAAGTCACTTAAATGCTAATAACCTGCCATTGTAGCAGCAGTAATTGATCTAACGGCTGTGCGAGACACTTGTGGTCTTATATAGGCGTTGCCGTCGGCAGCGCCGTATTCTGCCTGTTTACATATCTCTGTATTTGAATACGCATGTCTATACCAGCTTCTTTGGCGCTTCAGTGTGTTAAGAAGAATTAAAGATCGTTGGGAATGGAGAAGTCTTCTCGTAGATTCAGCTATTTAAGAAGTGAACGAAGAAATGAGGTCAGGACAATGAGAAAATGAATAAAGTGAGCGAGGATGATGCTTATTAGTATTGGTTAAAAACAGTCTTGGTTGCAATTTTTGTTTTTTATTTTTCAACGACGCGTTTCGCCTTACTTAGGCATCTTCAGGTTATCTTTACGGATGGACGCGAGAGGTACCAAGATGTGCATAGCGCGTTCCCGTTCACAGGAGCGAGTAACAGAGTAAGATGGGGGCTGAGGCAGTAAGCTTACTATGCAGATCTTGGTACCTCTCGCGTCCATCCGTAAAGATAACCTGAAGATGCCTAAGTAAGGCGAAACGCGTCGTTGAAAAATAAAAAAAAGAAACTAAAATTGCAACCAAGACTGTTTTTAACCAATACTGTTAAGCACTGCTATTCTGTACGCCACATATGGACTGGAAGAATTTCTACGATGCTTATTATTATTTTTAGTTTACACGACGCGTGTACCAGAGAGTCGTGCAGAACCTGCAGTGTCCGGTCCCGTCCGTGATGTAACTTTAATGTCGCTATTCAGCATATTTAATCTGGTGATGTGGCTTCTGGGGTACGAAGCCGGTCGTTAAATAAACTCGGCGGCGTTTTGCGCTTAACGCGGCAGACCCCGCAGTTTGCACAGTGCAAAGTGTTTGCTGGCGCCCCTCGTCCCACCTGCAGCGCGCCTGCGCACTCAGATAAGGCCGGCCCGGCGGCAGATGGAGCCGTTCCACCCGCCACGGCAGCGGCCGCCCCGCAGATGAATGCGCTGTTTATTCACTCTGGCCCGCGCACGAGAGGCTAACTGCCCGCTGCACCCCGGCACTGCCGCGAGCTGCGCTGTACAGTAATGGGGCACGGCTGACAGCGCCGGGGATCGCTCGTGCGAGGCTCTTCGCGGATTAGAGCTGTCTGAGCGTCGGCAGAATTTGTTACCTCACATCCCACCACTGATGAGGTCGTCACATAACATTTGTAATAGAGATGTGCAGTAATTTTTCTTAAGCTGGCATAACGTCAGTGACAGAATCTGTGCAGATTAGTGAACCACATAACGTGCGAAAAATTGTTTCTGTTCTGTTCTGTTTTGATTTATAGAACTTGTCATTCTCAAAGTCGAACGATTCGCATCTACAGAGTGTTACAAAAAGGTACGGCCAAACTTTCAGGAAACATTCCTCACACACTAATAAAGAAAAGATGTTATGTGCACATGTGTCCGGAAACGCCATGTTAGAGCTCATTTTAGTTTCGTCAGTATGTACTGTACTTCCTCGATTCACCGCCAGTTGACCCAATTGAAGGAAGGTAATGTTGACTTCCGTGCTTGTGTTGACATGCGACTCATTGCTCTACAGTACTAGCATCAAGCACATCAGTACGCAGCATCCGCAGGTTAGTGTTCATGACGAACGTGGTTTTGCAGTCAGTGCAATGTTTACAAAGGCGGAGTTGGCAGATGCCCATTTGATGTATGGATTAGCACGGGGCAATAGCCGTGGCGCGGTACGTTTGTATCGAGACAGATTTCCAGAACGAAGGTGTCCCGGCAGGAAGACGTTCGAAGCAATTGATCGGCGTCTTAGGGAGCACGGAACATTCCAGCCTATGACTCGCGACTGGGGAAGACCTGCAATGGACGAGGCAATTCTTCGTGCAGTTGATAATCCTAATGTCAGCGTCAGAGAAGTTGCTGCTGTACAAGGTAACGTTGACCACGTCACTGTATGGAGAGTGCTACGGGAGAACCAGTTGTTTCCGTACCATGTACAGCGTGTGCAGGCACTGTCAGCAGCTGATTGGCCTCCACGGGTACACTTCGCCACTTCTCCGAATGGTTCATCCAACCATGTGTCAATCCTCATTTCAGTGCAAATGTTCTCTTTACGGATGAGGCTTCATTCCAACGTGATCAAATTGTAAATTTTCACAATCAACATGTGTGGGCTGACGAGGATCCGTACGCAATTGTGCAATCACGTCATCAACACAGATTTTCTGTGAACGTTTGGGCAGCCATTGTTGGTGATGTCTCGATTGGGCCCCATGTTCTTCCACCTACGCTCAATGGAGCACGTTATCATGATTTCATACGGGATACTCTACCTGTGCTGCTAGAACATGTGCCTTTACAAGTACGACACAATGTGTGGTTCATGCACGGTGGAGCTCCTGCACATTTCAGTCGAAGTGTTCGTACGCTTCTCACCAACAGATTCGGTGACCGATGGATTGGTAGAGGAGGACCAATTCCATGGCCTCCACGCTCTCCTGACCTCAAACCTCTTGACTTGCATTTATGGGGGCATTTGAAAGCTCTTGTCTACGCAACCTCAGTACCAAATGCAGAGACTCTTCGTGCTCGTATTGTGGACGGCTGTGATACAATACGCCATTCTCTAGGGCTGCATCAGCGCATCAGAGATTCCATGCGACGGAGGGTGGATGCATGTATCCTCGCTAACGGAGGACATTTTGAACATTTCCTGTAACAAAGTGTTTGAAGTCACGCTGGTACGTTCTGTTGCTGTGTGTTTCCATTCCATGATTAATGTGATTTGAAGAGAAGTAATAAAATGAGCTCTAACTTGGAAAGCAAGCGTTTTCGGACACATGTCCACATAACATATTTTCTTTCTTTGTGTCTGAGGAATGTTTCCTGAAAGTTTGGCCGTACTTTTTTGTAACACCCTGTATAAATCGCGTTTCTTGCAGCACGAGAGTTTTGATGGTGAAACACACACACACACACACACACACACACACACACACACACACACACACACACAGGGTATCAGACGCACCTCTCTAAGACTAAAAGAAGATTCAAAACTCCCGCCCAGAACACATTCAACCGTCCGCCACCTTTTTGTCGTATCTTGTAAGCAGTGACAGAGTTCACGTTTAAAAGTTCACATCGTACTGGAGACATGACGTAATAAACACTGTGCTGCGTGAAAAATTGTTGCATCGTGCATGGCGGTTAAATTTGTTACTTGTTTGCTACTAATTCTATTCGCAACACATTTTGCAGAAAATATCCACATATTCCGCTGAATGCCGCTACAAAATTATACTCTTGTACGACTGATGGTTCGGGAGATTGTGGTTGTTGTGGTCTTCAGTCCTGAGACTGGTTTGATGCAGCTCTCCATGCTACTCTATCCTGTGCAAGCTTTTTCATCTCCCAGTACCTACTGCAACCTACATCCTTCTGAATCTGCTTTGTGTATTCATCTCTTGGTCTCCCTCTACGATTTTTACCCTCCACGCTCCCCTCCAATACTAAATTGGTGATCCCTTGATGCCTCAGAACATGTCCTACCAACCGATCCCTTCTTCTGGTCAAGTTGCGCCACAAACTTCTCTTCTCCCCAATCCTATTCAATACTTCCTCATTAGTTATGTGATCTACCCATCTAATCTTCAGCATTCTTCTGTAGCACCACATTTCGAAAGCTTCTATTCTCTTCTTGTCCAAACTATTTATTGTCCATGTTTCACTTCCATACATGGCTACACTCCATACAAATACTTTCAGAAATGACTTCCTGACACTTAAATCAATACTGGATGTTAACAAATTTCTCTTCTTCAGAAACGCTTTCCTTGCCATTGCCAGCCTACATTTTATATCCTCTCTACTTCGACCATCATCAGTTATTTTGCTCCCCAAATAGCAAAACTCCTTTACTACTTTAAGTGCCTCATTTCCTAATCTAATTCCCTCAGCATCACCCGACTTAATTCGACTACATTCCATTATCCTTGTTTTGCTTTTGTTGATGTTCATCTTATATCCTCCTTTCAAGACACTGTCCATTCCATTCAACTGCTCTTCCAAGTCCTTTGCTGTCTCTGACAGAATTACAATGTCATCGGCGAACCTCAAAGTTTTTATTTCTTCTCCATGAATTTTAATACCTACTCCGAATTTTTCTTTTGTTTCCTTTACTGCTTGCTCAATATACAGATTGAACAACATCGGGGAGAGGCTACAACCCTGTCTCACTCCCTTCAAAACCACTGTTTCCCTTTCATGTCCCTCGACTCTTATAACTGCCATCTGGTTTCTGTACAAATTGTAAATAGCCTTTCGCTCCCTGTATTTTACCCCTGCCACCTTCAGAATTTGAAAGAGAATATTCCAGTCAACATTGTCAAAAGCTTTCTCTAAGTCTACAAATGCTAGAAACGTAGGTTTGCCTTTCCTTAATCTTTCTTCTAAGATAAGTCGTAAGGTCAGTATTGCCTCACGTGTTCCAGTGTTTCTACGGAATCCAAACTGATCTTCCCCGAGGTTGGCTTCTACTAGTTTTTCCATTCGTCTGTAAAGAATTCGTGTTAGTATTTTGCAGCTGTGACTTATTAAGCTGATAGTTCGGTAATTTTCACATCTGTCAACACCTGCTTTCTTTGGGATTGGAATTATTATATTCTTCTTGAAGTCTGAGGGTATTTCGCCTGTCTCATACATCTTCCTCACCAGATGGTAGAGTTTTGTCAGGACTGGCTCTCCCACGGCCGTCAGTAGTTCCAATGGAATATTGTCTACTCCGGGGGCTTTGTTTCGACTCAGGTCTTTCCGTGCTCTGTCAAACTCTTCACGAAGTATCATATCTCCCATTTCATCTTCATCTACATCCTCTTCCATTTCCATAATATTGTCCTCAAGTACATCGCCCTTGTATAGACCCTCTATATACTCCTTCCACCTTTCTGCTTTCCCTTCTTTGCTTAGAACTGGGTTTCCATCTGAGCTCTTGATATTCATACAAGTCGTTCTCTTATCTCCAAAGGTCTCTTTAATTTTCCTGTAGGCGGTATCTATCTTACCCCTAGTGAGATAGGCCTCTACATCCTTACATTTGTCCTCTAGCCATCCCTGCTTAGCCATTTTGCACTTCCTGTCGATCTCATTTTTGAGACGTTTGTATTCCTTTTTGCCTGTTTCACTTACTGCATTTTTATATTTTCTCCTTTCATCAATTAAATTCAATATTTCTTCTGTTACCCAAGGATTTCTACTAGCCCTCGTCTTTTTACCTACTTGATCCTCTGCTGCCTTCACTACTTCATCCCTCAAAGCTACCCATTCTTCTTCTACTGTATTTATTTCCCCCATTCCTGTCAATTGCTCCCTTATGCTCTCCCTGAATCTCTGTACAACCTCTGGTTCTTTTAGTTTATCCAGGTCCCATCTCCTTAAATTCCCACCTTTTTGCAGTTTCTTCAGTTTTAATCTACAGGTCATAACCAATAGATTGTGGTCAGAGTCCACATCTGCCCCTGGAAATGTCTTACAATTTAAAACCTGGTTCCTAAATCTCTGTCTTACCATTATATAATCTATCTGATACCTTTTAGTATCTCCAGGGTTCTTCCATGTATACAACCTTCTTTCATGATTCTTAAACCAAGTGTTAGTTATGATTATGTTGTGCTCTGTGCAAAATTCTACCAGGCGGCTTCCTCTTTCATTTCTGTCCCCCAATCCATATTCACCTACTATGTTTCCTTCTCTCCCTTTTCCTACACTCGAATTCCAGTCACCCATGACTATTAAATTTTCGTCTCCCTTCACAATCTGAATAATTTCTTTTATTTCATCATACATTTCTTCAATTTCTTCGTCATATGCAGAGCTAGTTGGCATATAAACTTGTACTACTGTAGTAGGTGTGGGCTTCGTATCTATCTTGGCCACAATAATGCGTTCACTGCGCTGTTTGTAGTAGCTTACCCGCATTCCTATTTTCCTATTCATTATTAAACCTACTCCTGCATTACCCCTATTTGATTTTGTGTTTATAACCCTGTAGTCACCTGACCAGAAGTCTTGTTCCTCCTGCCACCGAACTTCACTAATTCCCACTATATTTAACTTTAACCTATCCATTTCCCTTTTTAAATTTTCTAACCTACCTGCCCGATTAAGGGATCTGACATTCCACGCTCCGATCCGTAGAACGCCAGTTTTCTTTCTCATGATAACGACCTCCTCTTGAGTAGTCCCCGCCCGGAGATCCGAATGGGGGACTATTTTACCTCCGGAATATTTTACCCAAGAGGACTCCATCATCATGTAATCATACAGTAAAGCTGCATGCCCTCGGGAAAAATTACGGCTGTAGTTTCCCCTTGCTTTCAGCCGTTCGCAGTACCGGCACGGCAATGACATTTTGGTTATTGTTACAAGGCCAGATCAGTCAATCATCCAGACTGTTGCCCTTGCAACTACTGAAAAGGCTGCTGCCCCTCTTCAGGAACCACACGTTTGTCTGGCCTCTCAACAGATACCCCTCCGTTGTGGTTGCACCTACGGTACGGCTATCAGTATCGCTGAGGCACGCAAGCCTCCCCACCAACGGCAAGGTCCATGGTTCATGGGGGGGGGGGGGGGGGGGGGGTTCGGGAGATAGGACGTCATAAATAATGAGCTGTGTCAAAAACGAAACGGCAGGGCGAAATTCGCTACAGGGACAGGAGAAATAAGTGTACAAATACTCACGCAGTATGTCAAATGTACGTGATTTATGTGTATGTGGACAAAGCTGCATGTAAAAATCTCCTTCTAAGCCCCGAAGTCGATTTCTACCAAACTTGGTACATGTATTAGTAGTAGGTCGATGGAAGAGGATCAAATGGCTCTGAGCACTGTGGGACTTAACATCTGTGGTCATCAGTCCTCTAGAACTTAGAACTACTTAAACCTAACTAACCTAAGGACATCACACACATCCATGCCCGAGGCAGGATTCGAACCTGCGACCGTAGTAGTCGCGCGGTTCCGGACTGAGCGCCTAGAACCGCTAGACCACCGCGGCCGGCGATGGAAGAGGGGGGGGGGGGAAGATGGACAGAGGGTTGAAGATGAGATGTCAGAGGAGGAGTGGATGGACAGAATCAGGGGGAGTAGCAGAAGGACAGAGAGTTAGGTAGAAGGAGACAGAGTCGTGGATGGTGGACAGAGGCATGATGAGATAGACTGTGGTTGATGGTGGAGGTGGACAGAAAAAGTGGAGGATGAGGTGGACAGAAAAAGTGGAGGATGAAATGGACAGAGAGGAGAGGGGAGGAGGGGGATAAAGGGAGTGAAGAGGAGATTGGGCAGGCGGAGATGGACTAAGGGGAGGAGGAGGTGAACAGAGGTGGAAAGAGCTGATGGACAGGGGGATGGGGGGGGGGGGGGAGCAGCAGATGGACAGAGAGAGGGCCAGAGAGAGGTAGACAGAGTGTGTTGTGGTCACTGGACTTGGACAGGGAGAGGTTGAAAGCGGCAGAGAGGAGAGCAGACGAGATGGACAGAGAAGAGGGAGGACGAGATGGACATAAAGAATTGGAATAAATAATACCTGGGCGACGCCAGGTACTCAGCAAGTACCTATAATAAAACGAAACCTATCTCATTAAAAGAATGTCGATACACTGCATTTCGTCAGTTCATGTGAACAGCTGTACCACCATAGACGTTTATGTCAACTGTACAAGTGGGCAAAATAACTACTGATGAATGGAGACCGATGGGAAGGTTCTACAACAAACCCAGAAGTTGTACAAATCGAGAACTCGTTCTGAGCTGCACGCTGTTAACACTATTGCAGAGTTGCGGTTACTGTGCAGAGCGTGTGAACAGGCGGGTACTTTGTGCGGTGTCGTGGTTAGTGCCCGGCGGCTGCCTGCAGCGGGGAGAGGAGCTTCGGACGTTACCTGCGGCCCAGTGCGCCGAGGCCCCCGGTGGCGACTCTGGAGAGACCGCTTTGCCGCTGCCTCTGGCTGCAGCTGCTGCTGCTGTTGTTGTTGCCGGCGCTGGTGACATACCTTGGCAGCTGCTGTTGTTGGCAGTGGGCGTCAGCGACAGCAGACGCGGCCGGCGCAGCAGCAGCACTGTCTTGTACGCCTGGCGGTACTGCTTGTTCATGATGACGTAGATGATGGGGTTGAGGCACGCCGACAGGTACAGCATGATGTAGCCCAGCACGTGCAGTCCTGCGGGCAACAGAAATTTTACGTAAAACACGGAGCACTGCTTGCTCGCAGTGTATGTGTGCGAGGCAACTGTGGTAGCCTGGATGGTCGGACAGGCATCTGTAGTCAGCCAGCCCTCCCCCAGATACCTGTCTGACTGTGACTGAGCACACTGTGACTCCATAGCAGACCCTAACTGCACCCAGTCATGCAGCGGCTTTCACTGTCCCAAAACAGAAGCGGAAAGGGTGGGATATGGAATGGTAGGTGGCAGTCAGGGGTAGCAGATGGCAGTGCACTGATGGAGCTGATGCAGCCACACTGTGGACCCAACCACTATAAAATTGCCCACACAAAGGTGAGCATGTTGGGCCAGACACACTTGGCAGTTGGGGGGGATGGCCAATGGGTAGACCTGTGAATAGATGGCTAAAGCCACCCATTCACAGGCCAACCCGTCAGCCAACATTCACCCCCATCCCCTTACCCTCCCATAAGCAGGTCACCAACCCATGTGACTGTGTGTGGGCATACGACAGATGCATAGCAGACATTAACTGTGACCAGTCACATGGCAGCTTTCACCGTGCCAAAACAGAAAGGAAAAGGGCAGAGTTGGGGTGGCAGGAAGCAATCAGGGCAAGCAGGTAGTGGTGTGCCACTGGAGCCAACACACCTGAGCCACGGTCCTAACCACTGTAAAATTGCCCACACAAAGGCGAGCATATTGGGGTGGACCCGCTTGACAGGGGGGGGGGGGGGGGGTGGATTGGTCAGCCAGTCAGCTAACCCCCGCCTCCGTATGAGTGGGCTGTCGACCTGTGGCAGAGTTTGACTGCGCCCAGTCGTGTGGCAGCTTTCACCTTGTCAGAACAGAACAGGAAAGGACAGTGTGGAATGGCAGGTAGTGGTCGGGGCTAGCAGGTAGCGATGCATCGGTGGAGCCGACGCACTGGACCACGGACCCAACCACTATAAAATTGCCCACATGAAGGCGAATGTGTCGGGGCAGATCTGCTCGGCAGTGGAGTTGGCAGACTGTTTGGCTTCTGAATGGTTAGCTTTAGATAGGGTGTGTGATGCAGGCAGCAGTCAAAGGTACTGCACAATGTTTACGACTTGGTTGGACACAGAGACTTACAGATGTTTTCCTCTCATCATGAGAGATGAGGGTTTTACACATCTACCAAAATTTACAGCAATTAGTTCGGTGGAAAACACAAAGAATTGGAAGTGATTGATAAGGCATAAGGATAAGGCATTGATAAGGCATAAGACTTCATATTTTCCTCTGACTGTACTCATTATTACAATATAAGCTACTGCAACCACAGTCTTAGATCATTTTCAATTCCTTACTGGTGATGAAAACAAAGCAGCAGTCAACATTCATAAAAAGAGTAGAAATGTAAGCCGCTGTGGCTGCGTCAGCCTTTGTTAGACACTGATGCCGTGTGTGCATATTGCAGTAAACAGTACAATAAGTGGCATATACGAAGTCCTTTAAAGAACTGTACGAGACTATGGTGCTGCAGCAAATACAGTTACGTATAAGGATAAGAGTATAATGGAGGCAACAGCTGAAGTGACGTAACATTATTTACACCTTCACTAGACAAGGTCTTCTGCAGACGCAAGCAAACTCAGCCTTACTCTAACCTAGGGTGTTTTTAGAAAGGAAATTTCTTTTGGCAAGTGTGTGTCTTTATTTTCACAGGATAGTAGGGCGTTAATGCAGCAGTAACAATATGTGCTAACAAATAATTTGATTGGCAAGATGAATAATCAGAGCTGGCGAATCAGGTGGAAGGACACACGCAGAGGAAAATTGTCTGAAAGTACTGTAGAGCACAGTACATCAGACATGCATCTGTACATTCTTTCAGCTGAGGTCAAGTCGAGAATAATACAATGGAGGCACCAGTAAAAGGGATCACACATTAGTTACAGCTCAACTGGACACGTTATTTTGCCTGGTATCGACAAACAAAGCATTACTCAAAATAGTGTAGGAATCATTTTAGATGGGAGCCATTATTTTTGACAGGTAGAAAACGATGGCGTTACACAACAGAAATGAAACTTGCTAACAAGTAGTTTGGTTGGTGAGATGAGGAAACCGAGTTTGCTGGTCGATGTATGGATTTATCCAGAAGAAAGTCCTGCGAATTACTGGAGAAGGCGACAGAGTTACAGTGGAAGACACTGCTGCTAT
This sequence comes from Schistocerca serialis cubense, assembly GCF_023864345.2. NCBI lineage: Eukaryota > Metazoa > Arthropoda > Insecta > Orthoptera > Acrididae > Schistocerca > Schistocerca serialis. The sequence goes on along the minus strand of NC_064647.1, from coordinate 248,814,652 downwards.
ACCTGATGCAGAACACTTGAACACGAAAGCCCAGAATCACCAGGTGGTGAGCTGGACTGCAGCATCCGGTGTGCAGTTTGTTTCAAAGCGCTAGCTCACACCCAACAAAGCAACTACCCGAGTTTCATCAATACAATGGAGATATTATTGTTTGTCGTTTGTTATGTTAGCGTGTGGTGAATAGCTCAGATATTTAAAGTGCAATCTCTGAGGCGTGCTGAAAAGTAATGGTTCCGAATTTCTCATGTGTAAAGTCTTACAAATTTTTCAATAAAACAAACTTCATTAACATTTCCCATCTGTATTCCTCATGTCTACATACTTATTTCTCAACATAGTCAGCCCGGCGATGAACATGTTTCTCTCACCAGGAGGCTATTTTGTTGATACCATCACTGTAGATTATTTGATTTTGTTGATAAAACCACAACCTCAGCTGTGTTTGCAACACTTCCCCACTGTCAAAGTCAAATCCTCAAAGGTGCACTCCAAGTTTTGGAAACAAATGAAAATCGGATGGGGCCAAATCAATATTGTAGGAGGATGATCGATGACAATGAACCCAAGGTGACGAATTGTTGTAGCGTGTAACATGGCGCTGTATAACATGTGTATCTCATGCACCGAGGTAGTCACGTTACACAGCGCCATGTTACACGCTACAATTCGGAGCCCTCTAGTGTCAGAGGGTTGCAACTTGCGTCAGTGAAGCGGGAAAGCCGACTGAGTTATATGCACGACATATAATGCCTCAACCAATCTTGTGAACAGCATAAAAATTTCGGAGGAAATAGTTTCCAGCGTGCCCTCATAACTGTGCTTCTAAACAGATGCAACTTAAACGTGCTTTGCAGAACTTCGAAATATAGAAAGGTTCAAATGGCTCTGAGCACTATGCGACTTAACTTCTGAGGTCATCAGTCGCCTAGAACTTAGAACTAATTAAACCTAACGAACCTAAGGACATCACACACATCCATGCCCGAGGCAGGATTCGAACCTGCGACCGTAGCGGTCGCTCGGCTCCAGACTGCAGCGCCTAGAACCGCACGACCACTCCGGCCGGCGAAATATAGAAAGGTTTGATAGCATAATTCTTTATGTTTGTCATGTACTGACATAGCCACGTTACACAGCGCCGTAAATAACTGTGCGATCGAAAGATTTCCATATTTCAAAGTTGTGTCAAACCTGAATGGTCGTGTACTGTTGTAAACCGCTGCCAGCACCCCGGTTGGGAAAGAGGCTGCAAGAAGGTCGATAATAGGCGCTGAATCAAGTGCGTCTGTCAGGAGAGAGGCCAAAGACAGACTCGCAAGCAACGAGCCGACAACGCCCTCTCCACTGCCAGTATTTAGATCGCTGCCATGGACCGCAGGGCCCAGTCAGTCACAGACCGTCAGCCCAGTCGCATACAGAGTCAGTCGCAGTTGCAGTCAGCTCAGTTACATAGTTGCCATCTGTCAGTTCACGTCACCAGCTACAAGAGTGTAGTGTGTATAGCGGGACTTGTACTTCGCCAGCAGTGAGGCTAATGTGGACTATTATGGAAGAGCTTGTACCACAACAACTTGCTTAAAGATAAGAAAGTTCTTGCTCTTGTGAATGAAGAACCCTGTTAACACACCTGTGTGCAGTTGTGTTGTAGAAAGAGGATACCGGCCACCAAACGACAGCCTCTCCCTCGCTTCTCCTGGTACAGAACTCTACAGTGTCAACGACTACACAAAATGTCAACTGCTTCTACCATGGATGCATTTTTCCATCAGGTAATGGTTAACGTACATCGCTATCTTTCCTGATGCTGCACATAATTATTACATTATTATTGCTTGCAAATGCTGCACTCACACATAGTTCTTCATAATTATTAAATATGAATTCTGTACAGCAACTTCCGATATTGAATAATTAATGCCCTGTAACAGGGAAACACTTGCGGACTGCTTTGCTCTCTTTAAGTTTATCCATACCTATAAGATCTCAAGGTGAGTGCACAATCAACAATTCATTATACAAATATGACGCAATGATAAAAAAATCGAAAAAATGGGAGCTGAAGATCAGAAGATATCCAAGAACCAAGTACAAGGTGACAATTGTTGAACTATAGGAGAGAACAAAAACGTAAACTAGTTGCAAACTACGGCGTGCACACACTTTATTGGACAAGTAAACGTCATTACAGGTATTCCGATTTAGATTATGACATGTTCGATATGCCTGCCAGCGTTGGCGACGATGTGGCGCAGACGAGTAGCGAAATTCTGCATGACCCGTTGAAGTGTGGGAATATCCATGGTGTCGATAACCAATGGTTATGCGATTATTGATGTATACCTTGTCCTTAATATAGCCCCACAAAAAGGAGCCGCACGTGTTCAGATCCGGAGAATATGGCGACCATTCGAGGCCCATGGCAGTGGCCTCTGGGTACCCCAGAGCCAGAATGCGGTCCCCAAAGTGCTCCTGCAGGACATCAAACACTCTCCTGCTTCGAAGGAGTCACCTTGTCGATATCAGGGTGACTTTGGATAATGGAGATGAAATCATCTTCCAAAAGCCTCAAGTACCGTTCGGCAGTCACCGTGCCATCGAGCAATATCGCATCGATTATTCCGTGACTGGCCATTGCACACCTGACAGAAACTCGTTGAGGGTGAAGAGACTTCTCAATCTCGAAATGCGGATTCTCAGTCCCCCAAATGCGCCAATTTTGCTTATTGATGAACCCATCCAAATGAAAATGGATTTCGTCGCCAAACCAAATCTTGCATGCGCGTACTAATTCCTATCAAGCCCCGTGGCCAGCCGTGCAGTTTGAACATCCTAACACAACCGTTCAGAAGTTATGACGATTTTATTTCATATAGTTCAATAATTGTCACTGTGTATTTGCTTGTAATACAGTCACTGATAACTGAGTATACACACTATTCGACTAAACAGTGTTCGGTAACTTACTAGTCGACATTAGTATGGAGGTGTGTCTATGCTTCGCTTTTATGAGGGATTCAGTTCTGTTTGGAACACTTTCAATGAGGTGCCTGAATGTCTGTGAAGGAATAGCAGCCCATTATCCTGCGAGGGTACTGATGTTGGACGCTGGCACCTTGAATGAAATCGACGTGCTAACTCTTATATCATTGTGTTGTGCTCGCGGTGTTGGGCAGGCAAACTTGTTACAAAAATATTACTGTCCACAAACTGTTACCTGCCTGATGCTACTTCATGACGTGGTGCACTGTGATGCTGATACAAACAGTCACAGGCCCTGAACTGTCCCCCTACTGCACACAGCAGACAATGCCTTAAACTGTGTTCATACCTTTCCACATTTAGCCTGTTTTTAAGCACAATGAGATAAGCACACCCTAATCGTAAAAAACATCACGACAGCGTAACACCACCTCCTTCGTACTTCACTTTTGGCGCTACAGATGACGGGAAGTAACGTTCTCCAGGTATGTGCCCAGCCCAAACCATCCATCGAACGGCCACAGTGTATATCGTTATCGTCCACTCCAAATCTCTCGCTTCCAGCCACCCACTGTCCACCGTGCACTGGCACCACAGTTTACGCCACTACAAGCGTCACCCAGCATCGGCTACGCAAGTGCGTGGCTTGTGAGGAGCTGCCCGGCAACTGTACCCCCATTACTTCTCACCCTCTACGCATATCCATTGTGATAGGTGGCACGTTTGTAGCCCAGCCTCTGCGTCACAAGGGAACCTCCCCATCGCACCCCCCTCAGATTTAGTTACAAGTTGGCACAGTGGATAGGCCTTGAAAAACTGAACACAGATCAATCGACAAAACAGGAAGAAGTTGTGTGAAACTATGAAAAAATGAGCAAAATATACAAACTGAGTAGTCCATGTGCAAGATAGGCAACATCAAGGATTCTGTAAACTCAGGAGCGCCGTGGTCCCGTGGTTAGCGTGAGCAGCTGCGGAACGAGAGGTCATTGGTTCAAGCCTCCCTCGAGTGAAAAGTTTTTTATTTTCAGACAATTATCAAAGTTCAGGCACTCAAACACAATCAATGTCGCTCTCCAAAATTCCAGGACATGTTCAGATTTGCTTGGACACATGCAGGATTTGACGGTCTACACACGGAAAAATTTGAAAACGTTAAAAACATATGTTTTGACAGAGCACAGGGAAAACTGTGCGACTGTGAAACTGTTGCATTCATTTGTTGCAGTTTATGTGTCAAACCCTTATGTTTATATCACTTTTTTGGGAGTGATTATCACATCCACAAGAAAACCTAAATCGGACAAGGTAGAAGAATCTTTTTACCCATTCGCTAAGTCTACAAGTTAGATGGGTCGACAACATATTCCTGTCACGTGACGCACATGCCGTCACCAGTGTCGTATAGAATATATCAGACGTGTTGTCCTGTGGAGGAATCGGTTGACCTATGACCTTGCGAGCAAATTTTTTCGGTGCCCATTGGAGAAGCACGTCGTTTCGACTACAAATCGCACGGTTTTGCGGTGCGGTCGCAAAACACAGACACTAAACTTGTTACAGTGAACAGAGACGTCAATGAACGAACGGACGGATCATAACTTTTCGAAAATAAAGAAAGTAAAATTTTCACTCGAGGAAAGACTTGAACCAAGGACCAATCATTCCGGAGCTGCTCACGCTAACCACGGGACGACGGCGCTCCGGATCTCACAATGTCCTTAATGCTGCCTATCTTGCGCATGGACTAATCAGTTCGTATATTTTGCTTATTTTTTTCATAGTTCCATACAACTTCTTCCTGTTTTCTCGATTGATCTGCGTCCACTTTTTCAAGGCCTGTCCACTGTGGCAACTTACAACAAAATCTGAGGGGGGTGCGATGGGGAGGTTCCCTTGTCAGCTGACGTCCAATGACTAGGCTGCTGCGTTTGAAGCCTCGAGCTCTCGTGACCAATTCATTCTGCTGTTACTGCGTCTCTGCTGGCAACACGACACTCCCTGCGCCCTTTTATACTGGCGGGTTCGCCTCTTGCGACGTTACATAGCGGTGAATGGCTACTTTTGATTAGACATTGTAACATAAAAGTCTCGTGAAGGGTGAAATCGCTGTTTCGATTCTCAGTGATATAACCGTATTTTAAGTTTTGTTTAAATTCTATATTTGCCGTCAAATGGAAATGTTTATTTTTATCGTATTCTGTTGTAACAACAACGTCTTTTAATTTTTCATCACTGTTTCTGTATTCTTTCTGTGAATCTGCTATTGGATGCAGCTAGACGGAGAATCTGCACACTTTTCTGTGCAAGAACGAGCCGTACTTGATGTAGTGCATCGCAGGAGTTGGATCGGAATGGGAGATCGAATTGCTTGACCACCCCGCTTCCTCTGATCTGGTACCTGTTGACTTTATGATGGTGGCATATCAGATGTCTAGTGAGCGTGACACCAATTCCCGACAAAGTAACACTGCTCCCCAGGATACGTGTAGGGTCTGAAGAGGTTCGTGGGGTGTCTGGTGTACTTGCTGGAGTGCATCAGATTTTTCTAGGTACTTTCAGTGCGGATCCCCCACATCTTCCAACTCGCTGCAGGACTTAGTGAATGCTACGAGCGGTGGGCTGATGGATGGGAGCGCAACTTGCGCATGACAGACATTTTCTACCTCCACTGATTTATTTCATGTCTGTAGGCGACTGAAGTCCTGATTTCTCGTAATATATGTTGTGCCTCTATTGAATGCGCCGGTTGTCATTTTGAACACCTTGTGTATTGTACGACACTGAACATACGGTACATTGTCTTTGCTGAACTTAAGGCGCGTGTGCATTGACAGGCCATGTCGTTCCTGACATTGCAAACCTTTCTTTGGTTCTGCATTACTTCCAAGGCCACAAGTTCCTGTTCAAGACGTTTTGCATCTCGACTCCTTTATCAGCATCTTCAATTCGTGCACGCCTTTCGCAGATCAATAACACTGCTGAACCTCTGGAAAACAAAAAGTATTTTATTCTCTATTTCGCGTCTGGTATTTTTATACCAAATTTTATTTTACTGTGAATACTAGAATTTTCTTGTGATTAGTAATTAAAAATAAAGACACGTCGTTTTCGTTAAAAGTCCGCCTCTGTATCTGGCTGCCGTGTGGCAGGCCCGGGTTGGAATCCTGGCACTGCCAGGCATTTTCCCCTGATGAGGGGTCTGGAACAGGGCGCACTCAGTCTGGTGTTCCCAACTGACAATATGCTTGAGTGGGAAACATCGCCTCCAAAGTATGCGAAGCCAACAAGGGTCGGGGGTCGGGCAAACGGTGTGCTCAGCCCGAGCCTCTCCATGTTGCATCCAATGACGTCCTTGGCAGAGGATCACAAGGCCGTCGCTCCCGACAGACCTGAACGTGGAGCTTTGCTTTCTTGCTTTTATTTCGATGTTCCTTTTAAATATTCGGTAATTAACATTTCCATTTGATTTTCGTCTCTTTCTTCTTTCTCCAAGTGTTTCTGTTGGCCTGTTATGGTGCCGTTGAGATCTGATGCCATCTTTCCATTGGTCGACCCAGTGATGTTACATCGTTGGGGTGGTAGTCTGTCAGGGATTTTAGAGTCCTACTTTGAGCACAGACGTCGTAGATGTTTTCCCCACCAGTATTGTTTGTTCTTTACAGTATCTGTGGTGGGTTCCATTTTAACTTCCTTAAACACGCCTTCATTCCTATAGAGATCCCATCTGGTGTAGCCAGCTGATCGTCTCAAGAATGTCATTCCACGAGAAGTTAGTCTTTTCGAGTATTTTGGCTTTTCTCTCCAGGCTTCGCTGCCCTAGCACACCTCTTGCCTAGGTATTTTTTTTTTTTTTCAATCATCACTCTTCTGATGCGGACGGCGACATATTCCTCTCCTATGCCAACCTCTTCACCTCAGAGTAGCACCTGCACCGTACTTATTGAATTATTTCCTGGCTGTAATCCAACCTCTGTCTCCCTCTACAGTTTTTACCGCGGACGCTATTCCCTAACGTTTTAACCGGTGTCTTATCACCCTGTTTCTTCTTTTTGTCACTGTTTTCCATTGATTGCTTCCCTTTCCGATTCTGCGGAGAAACTCTTCATTCCTTCACTGAACATAATTTCCAACATTCTTCTGTACCACCACATCTCAAATGCAACTTGTGATCTGAGTCTATATCTGCTCCTGGGTACGCCTTACAATCCACTATCTGATTTCGGAATTTCTGGCTGACCATGATGCAATCTAACTATAATCTTTCTGTGTCTGCTGGCCTTTCAGAAGTATACCTCTTTCCCCTGAGTATTAGATTGTCATCTCCCTTTAGGTACGGACTTACTGTTTCAATATGTGAGGATATACTTTCTGTATGTCATCATCTTCTGCTTACGACGTCGGCATGTATACCTGAACTATCGTTGCCGGCGTTGGTGGACGAGAGCAGCTCCTGACACTGAACTGTTCACAGAAGCTGACTCTCTCCCCTACCTTCCTATTCATAACGAATCCTACTCGCTTTACGCAGTTTTCTGCTGCTGTTGATATTATCCTAAACGCGTCTGACCAGAAATTCTTGTTTGCTTCCCTATTCTCTTCACTGGCCCCCACTATATCTAGACTGAGCCTTTGAATTTTGTTTTTCAGATTTTCAGCTTTCCTGCTACATTCAAACTTCCGACATTCCACACCCCTCCCCCCTCCCGATTTGTAGAACGTTATCCTTTCATTCGTCATTGTCTTTTCCTCACGGTCACTTCCCCCTTGGTAGTCCCCTCCAGGAGATCAATCTGAGGGACTGGTCCAGAATCTTTTCCTGATGGAGAGATCATCATGACACCTTTCACTTAGAGGCCACATGTCTTGTGTCTTCAATGCAGTGGTTTCCATTGTATTCTGCATCCTAATTTCATTCATCACTGCGGAAGGAGGTGAACACATGTTACAGCATTGTCACTGCGTACAGGGAGGGAGGGGTCAGGGGGAGGAACAGTTCAGAGACGGTAATTATTTGTACCAGCATGACAATGCACCGTGCCATAAAGTACCATTTGTGAGACAATGGTCTGAGCAGGCAAGTCTGTTTCAGGAAATTTGTTGTCCACTGTGTCCTGACCTGAATCCAATGGAGCACCTAGGGGACGAGTTGGAACGTCGACTCGGCTCCAGAACGTCTGCTGCCTAATCTGGTTTCAGTTCTCGAAGAAGAATGGGATGCTATTCCTCTGCTAACATTTAGACACCTGATTTTATCTTGGAACTCTTCCATTTGGTCCGTATTTGCATAGAAAAACAGTTATATCAAAAAATTGAGTTCACGTTGATGCAAAACACCTTGTTATTCGTTTATTTCTATATTGTCCCAAACTAGTTTCGGCGACAAATATCACCATCATCAGTGGGTTTTTTAAATCAAAAACACGTAGAAAATGGCATGGTTATACAAACACAGTAGGACATTTTTACTATTCGTTCTTTCGAATATAGTTTTCTATGGATACTTTTATACTACCTTATTTATTGTATGTTGCAGCATGTTTTAAGCAATGATTGTCGCTGTCTGCCACATATTTTCTGTGCGCTTTTTTTCTGTTGCCGTTTGCCGGCCGCGGTGGTCTCGCGGTTCTAGGCGTGCAGTCCGGAACCGCGCGACTGCTACGGTCGCAGGTTCGAATCCTGCCCCGGGCATGGATGTGTGTGATGTCCTTAGGTTAGTTAGGTTGAAGTAGTTCTAAGTTCTAGGGGACTGATGACCACAGATGTTAAGTCCCATAGTGCGCAGAGCCATTTGAACCATTTTTTGTTGCCGTTTTTTACTCAACGAACATCATGTCATCTGGAACCAGCGGTTTCCACAGCACTACCGCAACTCCAAGTATATATTGCTGACATACGAAGCTCACCTTTTAGTGTTTTGTTTACTAACAGACACTCACGTGGGTGCAGATGACATGATGTTCGCTAAGTAAAAAAACGGCAACAGAAAAAAAGCGCACAGAAAATATGTCGCAGACAGCGGCAATAATTGCTTAAAAAAAGCTGCAACATACAATAAATAAGGTAGTATAAAAGTATCCATAGAAAACTATATTCGAAAAATCGAATAGTAAAACTGTAATAATGTGCTTCTGTGTTTGTATAACCATGCTATTTTCTGCATGTTTTAGATTTAAAAAAAAACTACTGATGATGGTGATATTTGTCGCCGAAACTAGTTTGGGAGAATAAAGAAATAAACGAATAAGAAGGTGTTTTGCATCAAGGTGAACTCAATTTTTTGATATTGCTGATTTAGACACCTGACTGAGAGTGTCCCCAGCAGACCTAATGACGCCATCACTTGTAGCTGTCCAGACGCTTTTCGTCAGGTGGGGTACACTGTGACTTTAGGAGTGCAGCGGGCGGCCGCCCTCACCCGGGTGTCGCACGCGGTGGTCGGCGACCTTGACGATGGTGATGGGCAGGTAGCACACCACGAAGGACAGGAAGATGGCCAGCACCATCTTGGTGATGCGCCACTCGTTGCGGCGCGCGCGCACGTCCCTGGCGGCGTGCCGCTGCTGCTGCTGCCCGCCGCCGACGCCGCCCCCGGCGCCGCCCCCAGGCGTCAGCCCCTTGCCGCCGCCCCCGGGGGTGGGAGCCTGCGCCGCCGACTGGTGCGACCGCATCCGGTTCTCTGACCTGCAGCAGATCCAGACGTTGCAGCCAACCGGTCGCCCACACACATGGGTTATGAGACAGAAATGATACTGTTGTCCATTACACGGTTACCAGAACAGAGTGGCGACAATGAAAATTTTTACAAACAGGGTTTATTTTTTTAAAAAGTATATATTTCTTTACTGTTTTTAAAGCTCTTGGCCCTGTGAAAGAAAAAGGTCTCTCGAGGAGATTCAATTATGAATTATATAATCTCTATCATCAGAGGCACACTCGACTTGGGTAACCCAACAAGTTGGCGGTCGCAGAGCACTGTTTGTCCAAAAATCACGAAACGGTCTACCAACATACCAGTGTCTTGGCACAGATATCTATATACTGGGACAGCGTCGTTATAGAAGCTATCGAAATTCGTACCAGCGACGGACTCATCAACCGAGATAGCGGCTACAACCTCAGCAGAGCATGGGAATCAGCACCGAGTCTAATTAAAAAGACGCTCAGCAAAGGAAACGAACGTGCGACTAGGGTGGACGAGGCAAAATTACACCAACGCCACCACATACGGTGACGCCAGCGTCTTACCGAGCGCTGACGTGTCGGCGCGGACCGCGGAGAGGACGCCTCGCGAGGGGAGGGGATTTAAGACGGCCGCCCGCCCTCAGGAGCTCAGTTCGTCAGCGCACCTGACGATGGCGACATGTCTGATTGCCGAAATATTGTGCCCGTTGGACACTATGGACGACAATACACCCGTGGACTGTTCGAGCAACTGTGATGTCGTTTAGTAGGTGATAAACATTTTGTGAAAAGAAGGTCATTCCAAACATTTCTAAAAAGATGCACATATTCATTAGAGAAACATAACTGCTATTTTATCAATGAAAAGTCAGAGAATCATTACTGGAAAAGAGAAACTCACTATTAACGATATTTTTTGTTATCTTTTCGAGATGGTCTCTTTCCCTTGTTCTGGCGAAACGAGTGTGAACTGCAGAGACCTCTTCATTTGTACTAGGAAAGGAAACAGTATTCTTCCTTTTGGCCCAGATTCATGAAATTAGGGAAGAAGCCAGGTTTAATAGTGGAAGTAAAGGAAGAAAATCAGAAAACTGTTAATTTCTAATTATGACATATGAAAAATATTTTTGTGATTTGTTATTCGACTGTCTGTCAGACGGTATGTTGAGACGCAGGTTTGTTAGGAACAGGTAGACGCATCAAATTGAAATTTATGTCTACGGTCTCACGGTTGTAAAAAAAAGGTTAGATTTGTAAATGAATGCAGTATAAAGGCGATTCTCATTAAAACCTACAGGATACTTCCCGTTTACATTGGTTCAGGAAATTTGACAAGAAGCAAGATCTCACTGTAGCACTAAAGGAAAAAAATCAGAAAATTGTTAAGGTGTGAAAACAAGTATTTCCTCTGTCATTTGTTACCTGTCTTCGTGTTTGAAACACTGTCGAAAATCCTGGGATTCCCGTGGCTGGTATCTTGCCAGGGTCGATGTCGATAACAAGCAACGATCGTCGAGACTGACGATTACCGCGCTGGATTAGCCGAGCGGTCTGGGGCGCTGCAGTCATGGACTGTCCGGCTGGTCCCGGCGGAGGTTCGAGTCCTCCCTCGAGCATGGGTGGGTGTGTTTGTCCTTAGGATAATTTAGGTTAAGTAGTGTGTGAGCTTAGGGACTGATGACCTTAGCAGTTAATTCCCATAAGATTTCACACACATTTGAACATTTGACTGACGATTCCTGATTGAGATACACTGTCTACTGTCTGTATACACAACGGAGTCTGCTTTTAGCACACTGCAAGCGCGAGACCAACTCGCACCTGGCCAACTGCTTTCAACCTGAGGGCGGCCTACGCTGGCCGAAACAGCTCACGAAAAATTTTATGAAAATTGTGGTACACACTGGGTTGTTCAGACATCAACCCACTCCTACGGGCCATTTATTGCTCCTGCTAAAAGCAGGTGGCTGGAATGTGCTGGTGCTTCCTGGAACGAGCTTGTAATGGTACTTGAATTACGTAACCATTACGGCACCTCAACTCTACCTCTCGATACCAGCAATATTCTACTGTGTTTTTGTAAAGTAGTTAACATGTTTTTGAGACAACATTCAGATTTGATTTCATTAATGTAGAGGTACTTTGATACATCGATATGTTTGTATTGCAATGATATTATTCTTATGTGTATTTTCTCTTTTGTCACTATGATCTTTGTCGTACTTGTAACTCTGATTTTTGGGCGCGTAAGCGATTATTAGTTAGAGTTAGAGAGTCGGACCTTGAGAAAGTCAAGTCTTGGACGTCATGTTGGAAAGACGCATATTGTAGCCAGTTTATAAAATGTGAACTTTAACAGTGAGGAAGATGTTTTCAAGTATGTTTTGTATTCTGAAGTGATGTTTGTGTGTTACGTGATATTGCAGCGAAAGTAATAAAAAAGAAGTGTAACTTAAATTCGGAGTGCTGATTACTTTTTTACATCACCATTGCCCTGCAAAAGTGTAATCTTCAAGAATGGTTTGTGAAGCGCATCTACAAAACATTTGAATACAGCAGAATAAAACCTAGGCCTCTTTGCATCCGAGGTTGGAATCATCACCACCTAGATTTTCGACGAGCCATGATTTTACAACGAGACCAGCGTGGAAAATACGAAAAGATGAGTGCCTAGTTTATTCATTATTACATGAAATGACTTTATTGACTGTGCTCTAATGACACCTTCCACATAATATAACTTTGTTGTTGCCCGAAAATGCAGTATGTAGCAGCGTGAGCAACACCACATTCATTATTAAATTTAGTTTCTTTGTGTGGTAGGGTTGTTAGAAGTTACATAAGTTTATTTCGAGAAGACTTACTCTCTGGCCACCTGGTCTGCCGGTTCACTTCCGTGTACGCCTCTGAGAGCTTTAAACCTTGCAGAGTGTATAACCCAGTTTTTATTTTGCAACATCATAATCTCATTTCCGTAACTAGGCTGTTGTGGCGGTTCGGAGGCCGCTCTGTGTAGAGAATGAGAAACAAGGAGGGGTGGTGCTCGGTATGGTGGACAGGCGTACTCACTCGTGGACGACCCAGAAGATGCGCGCGTAGCAGGCGACGATGACGACGCAGGGCACGAGGAAGCCCAGCACGAAGAGCGCCGTCTTGGAGGAGCGGCCCGACGAGTCCTCCAGGATGGAGCACGAGCCCAGCAGCGCGTCGTAGCCGAAGCGGCCTGTCGGGGAACAACAACAAACAGAGCCACGTGGGCGATTAGCGTCAGCACTGCGGTGGAGGCGCTTACACGGTGGCAGTTACTGCACTACGTGTCAAAAAAAAAACGTAAATTAGTTACACACTGCTGCCTGCACCCACTTTACTCAACACGTAAACGTCACTACAGATAACAATGATTTTATCTTGGAACTCTTCCATTTGGTCCGTGTTTGTATAGAAAAACAGCAATACCAGAAAATTGAGTCCGCCTTGATGCAAAACACCTTGTTATCCGTTTATTTCTTTATTCTCCCAAACTAGTTTCGGCGACAAATATCACCATCATCAGAGGGATTTTTATAATCTAAAACATGCAGAAAATAGCATGGTTACATTTTTACTTTACATTGTATGTTACAGCATGTTTTAAGCAATTATTGTCGCTGTCTGCGACATATTTTCTGTGCGCTTTTTGTTTCTGTTGCCGTTACTGTTGACATGGTTGCAGATGAAATGATGTTCGCTAAGTAGAAAACGGCAACAGAAACAAAAAGCCCACAGAAAATATGTCGCAGACAGCGACAATAATTGCTTAAAACATGCTGTAACATACAATAAATAAGGTCGTATAAAGGTCTCCATACAAAAATATATTTAAAACGATTAGTAAAAATGTAATAGCATGCTACTCTCTTTGTAAAACCATGCTATTTTCTGCATGTTTTAGATTATAAAAATCCCTCTGATGATGGTGATATTTGTCGCCGAAACTAGTTTGCGAGAAAAAGAAATAAACGAATAACAACGTGTTTTGCATCAAGGCGGACTCAATTTTCTGATATTACTGTGTCACTACAGATATTCGGATTTGGGTTATGACATGTTCGATATGCCTGCCATGACTGGCGATGATGTGGCGCAGGCGAATATCGAAATTCTGCATGACCAGCTGAAGTTTAGGAACATCGACGCTGTCGATGATCTCCTGAATGGCTGTTACCGGCTCAGCAATGGTTTTGGGGTTATTGCTGTACACCTTGTCTTTAACACAGCCACACAAAAAGGAGTCGCACACGTTCACATCTGGAGAGTATGGAGGCCAATCGAGGCCGGTGCCAGTGGCCTCTGGGTACCACAGAGCCAGAATATGCTCCCAAAGTGTTCCTCCACGACATCAAACACTCTCCTGCTTCGATGGGGTCGAGCTCCGCCTTGTATGAACCACATCTTGTCTAAATTATGGTCACTTTGGATAATGGGGATGAAATCACCCTCCAAAACCTTCAAGTACCGTTCGGTAGTCCTCGTGTCGTCAAGCAGTGTCACACCGATTATTCCGTGACACCACACAGCCATCCGCTGGGGATGAAGAGACTTCTCGATCGCGAAATGCGGATTCTCAGTGCCCCAAATGCGCGAGTCTTGCTTATTGACGAACCCATCCAAATGAAAGTGGGCTTCGTCGCTAAACCAAACCATGCATAGGCATACTAATCCCCGCGGCCAACCGTGCAGTTTGAACGTCGTAACACAACCGTTCAGAAGTTATGACGATTTTATTTCATATAGTTCAATAATTCTCACTCTCTATGTTAGGATGGTTGTACAGGAGGTAGATCACGGTCTGGTTGTCTTTTCATGACTTTAGCACAAGCACCTGAGGGAAGCAGATAGATTAGGAACGTGATAGACATGGTCATCAAAAAGTCAGTATAAATTTTTAGATAGAGAGGTAAAAATTGACACACATGCTTGGAATGACATAGGATTTTAATAGGAAAAAAATAAAGTTCACAAAAGGTCCGACAGATGGCGCTGGGCAGCAAAACGTCAGTGACTGCGCATGACTATCGTGTCACAGAATCGCATCATTCCCAGCCTGGCCGTACGAACGATGTTTATGCAGGGTGGCTCTCCACCCCATATTGCCAGACGCGTGAAAGATCTCTTGCGCGCGTCGTTTGGTGGTGTTCGTGTGCTCAGCCGCCACTTTCGTCATGCTTGGCCTCCCAGGTCCCCAGACCTCAGTCAGTGCGATTATTGGCTTTGGGGTTACCTGAAGTCGCATCGTGATCGACATCTCTAGGGATGCTGAAAGACAACATCCGACGCCAATGCCTCACCATAACTCCGGACATGCTTTACAGTGCTGTTCACAACATTATTCCTCGACTACAGCTATTGTTGAGGAATGATGGTGGGCATATTGAGCATTTCCTGTAAAGAACATCATCTTTGCTTTGTCTTACTTTGTTATGCTAATTATTACTATTCTGATCAGATGAAGCGCCATCTGTCGGACATTTTTTGAACGTTTGTATTTTTTTAGTTCTAATAAAACCCCATGTCATTCCAAGCATGTGTGTCAATTTGTACCTCTCTATCTACATTATTGCGTCATTTATTCAGTTTTCAAATTTATAATGACTTTTTGATCACCCGGTGTTTTCATCCATTGTGGAAAGTCATTTGGCAACGTGAAACGGAGAATGATATGGAAATCACTAAAGTAAATGGTATTTCCAGCACAACTCATTATGACAGGTTAGTCGCTAGAAACTGAGGTGATGAGTCATGGGATAGCCATATGCAGATATACCGTAGTAGTTTCGCGTATACAAGGTATAGAAGGGCAGTGCATTGGTGGAGGTGTCCTCTGTACTCAGGTGGTTCATGCCAAACCCAAGTGATTGCGGCCCCTCGACGGTAATTGACTGACTTTGCACGTTCAAAGGTAGTTGGAGCCATCATTACGCTTCGGAATTCGTTTGCGACTACAACATGGCGAGATTCACAGCGTCAAGACTGTGCCAAGAATACGACATTTCAGGCATTATCTCTCACCGCTGACAGCGTGTTAATAGACAAGCAACACTGTGTGAAATGATCGCACAGATCGTTGTGGGACGTTGGGGCGTACGACGAAAGTACCCGTTACGACAGTGCGGCGAAGTTTGGCGCCAGTGGGCTATGGCAGCAGACGACGGCTGAAAGCACGACATCGCCTGCACAGACTCTCCTGGTCTCGTGACCGTATTGTGTGGACTATAAGACCGTGGCCTGGTCAGATGAGACCCGATTTCAGTTGTTGAGAGCTGGTGCCAGGGTTGGAGTGTGGCGGAGACCCCACGAAGCCGTGGAGCCGACTTGTCAACAAGGCATTGGGCGAGCTGGCGGTGGCTGCGTAATGCTGCTGGCTGTGATTATAGGAATGGACTCCGACCTCTGGTCCAACTGTACCGATCATTAGCTGCAAATGGTTGTGTTCGGCTACTTGGAGTCCATTTGTAGCCATTCATGCATTTCATGTTCCCAAACAACGATGGAACTTTTATGTATTTTAATATATTATCATTAGTTTGTTTATCTTAGAAGAAAGATTAAGAGAAGACAAAGCTATGTTTCTAGCATTCGTAGACGTAGAGAAAGCTTTTGACAACGTTAACTGAAATACTCTCTTTCAAATTCAGAAGGTGGCAGGGGTAAAATACAGGGAGCGAAAGGCTATTTACAATTTGTACACAAACCAGATGGCAGTTACAAGAGTCGAGGGGCATTAAAAGGAAGCAGTGGTTGGGAAAGGAGCGAGACAGGGTTGAAGCCTCTCCCCGATGTTATTCAATCTGTATATTGAGCAAGCAGTAAAGGAAACAAAAGAAAAATTCGGAGTAGGTATTAAAATTCATGGAGAAGAAGTAAAAACTTTGAGGTTCGCCGATGACATTGTAATTCTGTCAGAGACGGCAAAGAACTTGGAAGAGCAGTTGAACGGAATGGACAGTGTCTTGAAAGGAGGATATAAGATGAACATCAACAAAAGCAAAACGAGGATAATGGAATGAAGTCAAATTAAATCGGGTGATGCTGAGGGGATTAGATTAGGAAATGAGACACTTAAAGTAGTAAAGGAGTTTTGCTATTTAGGGAGTAAAATAACTGATGATAGTCGAAGTAGAGAGGATATAAAATGTAGACTGGCAATGGCAAGGAAAGCGTTTCTGAAGAAGAGAAATTTGTTAACATCGAGTATAGATTTAAGCGTCAGGAAGTCGTTTCTGAAAGTATTTGTATGGAGTGTAGCCATGTATGGAAGTGAAAGATGGACGATAACCAGTTTGGACAAGAAGAGAATAGAAGCTTTCGAAATGTGGTGCTACAGAAGAATGCTGAAGATAAGGTGGGTAGATCACGTAACTAATGAGGAGGTATTGAATAGGATTGGGGAGAAGAGAAGTTTGTCGCACAGCTTGACTAGAAGAAGGGATCGGTTGGTAGAACATGTTTTGAGGCATCAATGGATCACAAATTTAGCATTTGAGGGCAGCGTGGAGGGTAAAAATCGTAGAGGGAGACCAAGAGATGAATACACTAAGCAGATTCAGGAGGATGTAGGTTGCAGTAGGTACTGGGAGATGAAGAAGCTTGCACAGGATAGAGTAGCATGGAGAGCTGCATCAAACCAGTCTCAGGACTGAAGACCACAACAACAACAACATCAGTTTGTTATATTCTTTATGTGTGCTTTTATTTTAATTATTGGTTTAGTTATTGGTTTTAGTTCAAAATGGTTCAAATGGCTGTGAGCACTATGGGACTTAACTTCTCAGGTCATCACTCCCCTAGAACTTCGAACTACTTAAACCTAATTAAACTAAGGACATCACACATATCTATGCCCGAGGCAGGATTCGAACCTGCGACCGTCACGGTCGCGCGGTTCCAGACTGTAGCGCCTAGAACCGCTCAGCCACTCCGGCCGACCATTGGTTTTAGTTGATTTAGCTTAGTTATTTATTTCCTTTTATCTCTAATCTCCTGAAATCCTGCAAAATATAAATATTTCGTCTTAAATACCAGAGGAGAGCAAGAGATATATTTCGTAGCGGCGATCTCGCGGAAATTCCTCGTCGTTATCTACACCACTAGAAATCTCTAAAACCTTTACTCGCTACGCAAATGGTTCGGCACAACTGTGTGCTATGTTGTTTGATGAGTCTGGATCATAGGTCCAACAATTTAGCAAATTAAAGTTTATTAATTCCAAGATATTCTCTCGACGAATTCTGACCGTGGAAAATACAGGTTCCCACTATCGTTTCAAACTTCACCTCCGCGCGATCTACGTCTCGTAATATCTGTACCTGGATAATTAACTAATTGAAATATGGAGACATACACACCTTTAATACATCTACATGGTCGCTCTGCAATTCACACTTAAGTGCCTGGCAGAGGGTTCATCGAACCATTTTCATACTACATCTCTACCATTCCACTCTCGAATGGCGCGTGGGAAAAAGGAACACCTAAATCTTTCCGTTCGAGCTCTGATTTGTCCACGTTGGTGGGTGTCAACAAAATGTTTTCGCATTCGGAAGAGAGAGTTGGTGATTGAAATTTCGTAAACAGATCTCGCCGCAAAGAAAACCGCCGTGTTTCAGTGACTGCCACCCCAACTCGCGTATCCTATCAGTGACACTCTCACCCCTATTGTGCGATAACACGAAATGAGCTGCCTTCTTTGCACTTTTTCGATGTCCTCCGTCAATCCTACCTGGTAAGGATCCCACACCGCGCACCAATATTCCAGCAGAGGACGGACAAGTGTAATGTAGGCGGTGTCTTTAGTGCGTTTGTCGCATCTTCTAAGTGTTCTGCCAACAAAGCGCAGTCTTTATTTCACTTTCCGCACAGTATTATCTATGTGGTATTTCCAATTTAAGTTGCTCGTAATTGTAATTCCTAGGTATTTAGTCGAATTGACAGCCCTTAGATTTGTGCGTTTTATTGTATACCCAAAATTTATCGGATTTCTTTTAGTACCCATATGGATGACCTCGTACTTTTCTTTGTTTAGTGCCAATTGCCACTTTTAGGACCATACAGAAATTCTCTCTAGATCATTTTGTAATTGGAATTGATCGTCTGATGATTTTACTAGACGGTAAATTACAGCGTCATCTGCAAGCAATCTAAGGGGGCTGCTCAGATTATCACCTAGATCATTTATGTAAATCAGGAACTGCAGAGGGCCTATGACACTATCTTACGGAAAACCAGATATGACTTCTGTTCTACTCGATGATTTACCTTCTATCATTACGAAGTATGACCTCTCTGAGAGGTAATCACGAATCCAGTCACACAACTGAGACGATACTCCATATGCACGCAATTTGATTAATAGTCGCTTGTGAGGAACGGCATCAAAAGCCTTCTGGAAATCTAGGAATGTGGAATGAATCTGAGATCCCTTGTCGACAGCACTCATTACTTGATGAGAATAAGGAGCTAGCTGTGTTGCGCAAGAACGATATTTTCTAAATCACTTGATGTTAGTTATTTGATTATATGTAGTGCAAAAAACTATTTGAACATTGGTATATACCGTAGTGGCGTCTCACAACAGTACAAACTCTCTCCTCCTCTCACACTTCCGATCTCTCCATTTCCTCGACAAAGAGTCCATAAAACAAAATCTTTGGTTCGGTAGGACACAGAGATGCGTTCGTAGCGTGGAACGTCCGATTCTCACAGTCCGTACATGCCGTTCACCACAATATCAATTCGTCGCACCCAAATTAGAGTTTTTCATACATTGGTACACCATGGTACGCTAATGCACCATGTCCCCAGGCTACAGTTGTTCGTGACTGGCTTCAAGAACATTCTGGACAATTAGAGCGAATGATTTGGACAGCCAGGTCGCCACACATCGACATAACCGAGAAGTCAGTTCGTGCAGAGAATCCTGCACCAGCAACAGCTTCGTCATTGAGTTCATGCCGACGCCCATAGGCTGCACCACATCGGGCAAAAGGAGGTCCGACCCGATGTCAGGAGGTATCGCATGACTTTTCTCACCTAAGTGTCTGATACGGCTGTATGCTGAAGAGTGAAATCGGCTGTCAAATGAACAGAAGAAAGTGTGAGAAAATGGGTGCAAGTGTAAGTGACAAATTCTGCAGTCCACAATAATTATGTACGTGATGCAAAGGACTCTTCCTTTGTCCTGTTGTAATGGCATCCGCGACTTGTAGACGGCCGCTCGAATGACACTCGTTATCGGTAAATCGTCACACAATACAGCAACTTTTGGTGGCTCAGTAACGCCGTACTTTAAAACCACTGAGTCTGTGTAGCAGTGTTAGCAGAAAGTACCCTGACACAAAAACATCTTCCGGGAATACATTTGTCTAGGTAGCAAATGCGAGTCATAAACATTGCAAGATCACATATTAAAAAAAGCGCGAGATACGCTATTGCATATGTGAAATGGTGGTGCATTAATAACCGGCGTAACCACCAGAATGCTGAATTTAAGTTCGTAAATGTGCATGATTTGTGTTGTACAGCTGTCTGCGGTCAGTTTTTGGGATGGAGTTCCACGCCTGTGGCACCTGGTCGGTCAGTACAGGAACGATGAATGCTGTTTGCGGATGACGCTGGAGTTCTCGTCCGATGACGCCCCGTGTGTGCACTACTGGAGACATATCTGATGATCCAGCAGGCCAAGGCAACTGTAGAGCGTGTTGAGTTACAACAGCGATACGCGGGCGAGAATTATCGTGTCGGAAAAGACTCCCTGGAATGCTGAACAGCAATGGCAGCACAAGAGCTCGAATCGATGACTGACGTACAACTCTGATGTCACGGGAAGGGGGTGGGGGGAGGGGGGTGGGAGGGGGGGGGGGGCATAACGACGGAATGCTCCAGCTGTCATACGAAATCGCACCCTAGAACTTAACTCGAAGTGCAGGTCCAGTGTGTCTAGCACGCAGAGAGGTCGGCTGCTGGCTTTCAACTGGCCTCCTCCTAATCAACAGAAGGCACCGAGGTAGAGCCATGTTTTATCAGAAAACGCAACAGGCCTCCACCCTTCCCTCCAACGAGCTCTCGGTTGACACCACTGAAGTCGTAAACGGCTGTGGTTTGGGATCAGTGGAGTGCACACCACAGGACGTCTCTCTCGGAGCTGTCCTTGTAGTAACCGATCTGTAAAGGTTGGTTGTATCCCTGTAGAGCCAACTGCTGCTGTAACTGCCGCTGCGGGTGCAGTTAGATGTGCCAGAGCCATACGCTAAAACGATGGAATTTCCTCTCGGTATTGCCGGGTGGCCGTCTTGTGACCACCGCTGCCAGCAATCATGTAGTTGCTACATTCCATCTGCTTTTGAGGTCCACCCACATACACCACCTTGGTGTATTCGTCGACCGCAGCTTCGGCTGGACCTCTCACGATGGCAGAAGGATTCAGTCCCTCCTGCAGTCTTGCGCCGCCAATTTCTTGCTCTCCTCGACGCATCCCGCGACTCGGAGGCTATCTATACAGATGGCTCGATGGTTGATGGCCGTGTGGGGTACGCTT
Source organism: Schistocerca serialis cubense (assembly GCF_023864345.2). Lineage (NCBI taxonomy): Eukaryota > Metazoa > Arthropoda > Insecta > Orthoptera > Acrididae > Schistocerca > Schistocerca serialis. Next base: position 248,793,417 of record NC_064647.1, on the reverse strand, counting down.
ATGCTCATGCGGACTATGTAGACCAGCGCTCCTTGTCGGAAGGCTGCAGTGTTTACACTGCAGAGCTAACAGCCATTTTTCGTGCCCTTGAGCATATTCGTACCAGCACTGGAGAGTCCTTCGTGATTTGCAGTGACTCTCTCAGTAGTCTACAGGCTCTTGGCCAGTGCTACCAACGCCATCCCATTGTTGTTGCCATCCAGGAGTCCGTTCATGCTCTTGAACAGCGTGGACGTTCGGTGGTGTTCATATGGACCCCGGGACACGTTGGGATAGCGGGAAACGAACTCGCCGACAAGTTAGCCAAAGAGGCTACCAGCAAACTGACGTTGGAGATCGGCCTCCCGGCAACTGATCTCCGATCGGTGTTGCGCCGTCGGGTCTTTGGGATGTGGGCAGAGTAATGGCGCACTCTGTCTGTACCCAACAGGCTGCGGCGAGTAAAGGAGGAGTTCCTCCATGGGGGCCTCTCGCAGGGATTCTGTTGTTCTCTGTAGGCTCCGCATTGGTCACTCTTGGCTGACGCATGGCCATCTGCTGCGTCGAGAGGACCCCCCTCATTGTCGCTGTGGTGCAAACATGACGGTGGCCCATATATTGTTGGAATGGCCTCTCTTAACCGCCCTCAGGCGAACTTTTAATCTCCTGGGTGATTTATCATCTCTTTTAGCTGACGACGTCTCTATGGCAGATCGTGTTTTAAGTTTTATTCGAGCAAGTGGCTTTTACAGGTCCCTTTAATTTTATTGCGTCACCCTCTTTTGTGCTGTATCTTTTACTCAGTTTTGTGTTGTCATTCGACTCCACCCTAATCTTTTAGGCTGGAGCTTTTAACGTGTTGCAGAGTGGCTGGCTCATCCTATTATTTTCGTGATCAGCCAGCCACAGTCCTCTGCTGTGCAGTTTTAATTCCTTCTGTCTTTGTTCTCTCTGTTGGTTTTGTTGCTGTGCTCTGTTTACCGTGTTCTTTTACCATTGACCATGGGGCTTTTCTTCCCCCGGAATTTTTGTTTTAGTGCTTCGCCTGACTGATGGAAATTTTCACTGTGCTCTGTGTTTTTATGAAACAAGGGACCGATGACCTTTGCAGTTTGGTCCCTTTAATCTTTAAACCAACCAACCAACCAACCTGCCAATTCGTCAGGAATATCGCAGAAGTGTAGAGGACAAGGGGTTATTTTTAGGAAATATGGTGCGAAATAGTGATTTAGTGTGTTTCAGTGCACGATGCGCCAGGTTCACAGCAGACGGGCAGACGAAGGCTGGCCGGTGCGTTATGCAAGTGAGACAGTTTTGCAATGAGCGTCGGTATGTGTGTAAGTGTGCAGCAGTCATCAAGAGCCAGAACGCAACATCAGCAGGCGCGAGCCGCGTGTGGCGCGGATGCGTTAGCCAACTCATTCAGAACCTTCTAATAAACACGCCACTGCGTAACTGGCGGATTCAGCAGGGGTCTGCACTATTTAAGAGCATCAGAGGTGGACGTCGGCATTCGGTTCGACCGATTGGGCGTTCGGTCGCTGTCACGTCGACGTCATCAGTGATGCTGTCCCCGAGCACTGGCCGGTAGAGGGCGTTGCCCGCTGCTGCACCGGCGACTCCCGGCATCGTCACGAGCCGGGGCGAGCTGCCCAGGCCTCGTGCCGCTAAACTCCTGCCGCCCGCACAGCCGCCGACCGAGCCCGGCGTCGCGTTCCCCGGACTGCGTGCATCAGCACGTCTCCACCACGACACGAGTGCTGGGGCTGAGCTACCGGAAAATGTATTGGGAGAACCAACAATAAAGAGGAAGATTGCTAAAAACAGCCACCTTCTTCTACCCAGCCACTCCCTACAACCCCGACAACGTCACCTGCTCCAGTCAACCCATTACAAAAGGAACATCCAGTTTCTCGTAGCCCAGTTACGCGACCTCGTTCAAACTCAATGAGGTGTTTATAATGGCATCTTTGTCACCTTACAGGCATTCTTGACTAACATTAAGCCGCCTCATCCAATCTGAAAGGTAATTAACGCTTAAGAGCATTATGGCGTGTATTTAAAGCAAACCGATTTGCGTGCTCATAGTGGCACTTCTAGCGCCACTCTTAGGCTACTGGCTGGAACTATGAATAGACTTCATCTTTCAAACACAGAAACACGTCTACCGACTTTCGTTTATATCGCACAAGTTCTTGTTGGTGTTGCGGGTCTTTTTTTTCCGTCAGTGCAATTTTCTCCCGGTCGTAGAAGCGCTTGGTTTCGATACTGAGCTTACGGCTAATCTGACGAATTAAATGAGAAAAGGGAAACTGAGTAGGAAGGGACAGAGGGAAGTGACTGCTGAAGAAGTCGGTCAGCGCCGTGTCCGGAACGCCGGCTGCGGTGCATTGTTTACTGGAACCAATAAGGACGCGGGTGCGGCCAGGCGGCGCGCGTGCTCCGCGCCGCCCTCCCTCCCTCCCCCCCTCCAGGCTTCCCGCTCGCCTTGTCTTTTATCGCGCAGGGCGGGCAGAGATTTCATATCGCGGCCGGCGCCTCCTTATGAAGCCGAGCTCCGGCTGCCGGCAGAGTCTCGCGCCCGCTGTTATTGGAAGCTCAGCTGCCGGCGGGGGAGCCGAGCGCCGGCCCAGACACGGATTCCTCAGGACAGTCGAGTCCACAGCTCTGTGTCTCGCGCTGTGGCCGAGCGGCTCTAGGCGTTTCAGTCCGGAACCGCGCTGCTGCTACGGTCGCAGGTTCGAATCCTGCCTCAGGCATGGATGTGTGTGATGTCCTTACGTTAGTTAGGTTTAAGTAGATCTAAGTTCTAGGGGACTGATGACCTCAGATGTTAAGTACCACAGTGCTTGGAACCATTTTTTTCCGTGTCTCATATTCTCCCAGGAGGCACTATTGGTCAAAACTACGCAAAAATATCCTATAAAGAAATACACTACTCGTCATTAAAATTGCAACACGAAGAAGGTGCTTTTCTTTAAATTAGGGTTAGGAAACACCGATGCCGGTATTTTACTTCTTAATAATCGGCATTTTTTCGGTATTTGTTAGGTCTCTATTATAAGAGTTTTTTCACTTTTAAACTTTTTTTTTTTTTTTGAGTCGTCACTCTTCAGACTGGTCTGCTGCGGCCCGCCACGAATTTCTCTCCTGTACCATCCTCTTCATCTCAGAGTAGCACTTGCAACTTATAGCCTGAATTATTTACTGCATGTAGTCCAGCCTCTCTCGTACTCTACAGTTTTTGGCCTCTACAGCTGTACAATGTTAACACACGTCCTACCGTCCTGTCCCTTCTCCTTGTCAGTGTTTTCTATATATTTTCCTTTCGTCGTTTAGTCTCCAGAGAACCTCGGCATTCCTTACCTTATCAGTCTATCTAATTTATAACATTCTTCTGTAGCACCACGTCTCAAACGCTTCGATTCTCTCTTTTTTTCCTGTTTTCTTACAGTGACGTTTCACTAGCATCCAGTGCTATGCTCCAAACGTACATACTTAGAAATTTCTTCCTCAAATCAAGGTCTGTTTTTGTTTCTCTTGGCCAAGAAAGCCGTTTTTGCCAGTGCTTGTCTGCTTTTCATGTTCTACTAGCTCCATCAATCATGCGATATTTTGCTCCCTACGTGACAGAATTCCTTAACTTCATCTACTTCGTAATCACCAACCTGATGTCGAGTGTCTCGCTGTTCTCATTTCTGCTACTTCCCATTACTTTCGCCTTTCTTCGTTTTACTACCAGTACATATTCTGCACTCATTATACTGTTCATTCCATTCAACATATACCGTAATTCTTATTCACTTTCACTGAGGATCGAAATCTCGTTAGCGAATCTTGCCACTGACGTCCTTTCACTCCGAATTTTAATCCCGCTCTCGAATATTTCTTTTACTTCCATCACTCCTTGTCTGACTTATAGAGTGAACAGTAGTGGGCGAAAGACTTCATTATCCCTCTGTCGCACTCTTTTGAATCCGAGCACTTCGTTCTTGGCCTTAGAATTAGTGTTCTTGTACATATTGCACATTACCCGTCTTACCCTATAGCTTATCCGTATTTTCCTCAGAATCTGGAACACCTTGCACCATTTTACACTGTCGAGCGCCCATACCAGGCAGACAAGGCCATGAAGGTGTGTTGATTTTTCTTCAGAGTTGCCTCCATTACCAACCGCAACGTCAGAACTGCCTGTCTGGTACCTTTACCTTTCCTAAACCCAAACTTATTGTTATGAAACAGATCCTCAGTTGTCTTTTCCATTCGTCTGTATATTTTTCTCGTCCGCAACTTGGATGCATGAGCTGTTAAGCTGACTGTGCGATAATTCTCTCACTTACCTGCCCTTGCAATCTTCGGAATTACGTGGATGATGTTTTTCCGAAAACCTGGTGGTATATAGCTAGTCCCATACATTCTACACATTAACTTGAATAATCGTTTTGTTGCCACTTTCTCCAATGATTTTAGACATTCCGATGGAATGTTTTCTATTCCTACTGTTTTATTTGATCTTAAGGTGTCCGAAGTTCTTCTAAATTCTGATTGTAATACTGATATTACGTCCCGTATATCTTTCCTTTCGATTCCTGTTTCTTCTTCTATCTCGTCATTAGATCTCACGGAAGCCTTCAGTGTATTCTTTTTACCTATCTACTCCAATACTTTGCTAATAACAGTGTTAAGAAAAACCGCATAGCAGTTTCCCACAACAGCAGTTCTAAAAGTTTTGTTTATTCGTAAAATTTCCATTCTTTTGAAATATTAGGTATTATATAAGATGGGAAACGTGATTAGTGATACTTAATACCAACGTGAAGAGGTAGAAACTAGCAACAAAGACATGACGTAAGGATACATACAGCACTGGAGAGACAATGATGTCCTCGTTGCAGTGTGACGTAGCCTAGTAGACGGTATGCCAGTATTTCCAGTGCCCCCACCTGGTCTACATCGGTTTTTCCTGCCGTGGTCCTCGGACATCGGCTGCGTTGCAGAAGGCAGCATCCCTAGTCTGCAAGTGTTTTACGAACTCCGGCAGGAATGAAACATGAAACGCAGGAGGAGGGACAATGCACTTCTGGCGTCACTTAAGGAGGAAGAGTGCACAGTCTTATTTGGAAGAGAAATTAAATCTGACTAATATACCCAGAATTTTATTGACTTGCCATAAACCTGTGATTGTAACCGAACCCCTCAGTTTGTGCCTGCTTCAGGGTGAAAAACTGAAACCATCCAAAAGTGACGATGCAGAAAAGTCGTCAACTTGTGACCTTCCCCCCCTCCCTCCCCTTCGCCATCTTTACTGCAGCCACCGAGACCGCTTTATACCACAAACTCTACCCCCATGTCAATCGAGATTTACTACTCCTTCATCTGCTCTAGAATTTTCCAATTCATTGTCTGCGTTTATTGCTAGAAATAATAGCAATAAAAAACGAATATCGGTTACTTCAGAAACCAGTTAGTTTGAGCGGTTTTAAGTCAGGTTAAACTGAAGACAAAAAACGATATAGCCGAAAACAATGACATATGCTGGAGGGTGATCATCCCGGCATCGCAGTCCACTGAGTTCCCCTGGACCTCCTCTGCAGTCAGCAGCGTATTTCGCCTCAGACGCAGTAGAGGCTGCAGCCGCGGCGAGGTCATTGACCCTGCGCGCATCATCAGTAAGGTGGACACGAGCGCCTGCTTCATTGGCAGTCGCCGGCGCGGCGTAATCAATCTGAGTTACTTTGTTTCCCTCGCAATTACGCAAGCACTGTGCGCACACCGCTGGAATAGCATTTGTTTTATTTGGCAGCACATTCTGTCTGTGGCTTCCCTCCCCTGATTTCATTTGCGGACAAAGCAAATCGAGCTATCCTTTTCTGACACCTTTACAATATTCCGTTGCTGTACCTTGGACCCTCTCAGCATAACCATATCGTGACGGGACTGTTCTCACAATTAAGTTTTATTCGTGCTGGCTACGTCGTTAGCAGACTCTCTTCTGCAAACTTATGTTTTGCCAGTAAAGCAGCGGTAAAGTGATGGAGATGAAACTCTTGAAGATGCTATGCAGCAGCGCAGGTCTTAGAACTAAGCCCAGGTATTTTCAGTAATAGTTACTCACGTCCGAAAGTCGTATGACACGGGGCATAATCTTACAGGGGAAGTAAAAATTCGCCGGCCGGAGTGACCGAGTGGTTCTAGGCGCTACAGTCTGGAACCGCGTGACCGCTACGGTCGCAGGTTCTAATCCTCTTTAGTTAGGTTTTAGTAGTTCTAAGTTCTAGGGGACTGATGACCTCAGAAGTTAAGTCCCATAGTGCTCAGAGCCATTTGAACCATTTGAAGTAAAAATTCAACGAGAATATTCCCGAATGTTAGTTAGACCGACAGCATGTCATCCCCATGGTATAAGCCTGGTGGTTAAAACTGACTGGAAGGATGCAAAGCTAAGGTGATGCCAGCTGGCATCCCTCAAGGATCCGTTCTCTCTCCAACAATATGTAACATACTCAGGGTGGCTGCCGTGAACAGGTTGCTTGGGGTAAATAGGGTAACATGTGTACATCTAAAGTGAATTACTCCTAGATGTGGCCGACTTGAAATGAATTGTTCAACAAAAGCATTTAAAACTGCAGTACAAAAATGGTTCAAATGGCTCTGAGCACTATGGGACTCAACTGCTGAGGTCATAAGTCCCCTAGAACTTAGAACTACTTAAACCTAACTAACCTAAGGACAACACACACAGCCATGCCCGAGGCAGGATTCGAACCTGCGACCGTAGCGGTCGCGCGGTTCCAGACTGTAGCGCCAGAACCGCTCGGCCACCAGCGGCCGGCAACTGCAGTACAACTAAACGTTTAAAAGATAGCAACGACGTGACAGGGCATTGCTTCATCGATGAAACACTGCTTCACACTCTCACACTGGTCCAAACTTCGTGATACGGGACTGACTGCGCGTTCAGGAGGCTTGCTTCGAAGCAGCGAGCAAAACACAGCAAAGAAATCGTGCGTCTGTGGTTGCTTCATTGTCAACGCAAAAACCAGCAGCGATAAGTGTTCGCCTGGGACATAGGCAGCCAACCCTACCACTGTGCGCGCCATGTGGACAGACATCCCGGCGGCTGCTAGAGAAACAGGTGTGCAAAACTAAGGCAGTACTGTACCACGAATAAAAGGCCTGTTTAATTCTTTTTTAAACCTACCGATTGATAACGGGTTATTTATTTTTTTTAACATATCGAGTGGGAGAGGTTCATCGTCCTTACGTGCTCCGATTGTAGTTTCGACAGCAGACATTTCTTCGTTAAGTATAGCCAGATGTAAATTGATGAGGTACTGACAAGCATACATTTGACGTACTACGTCAAATAGCGGGACCATTGCAGCAAAACATTTTATTTCGAAATCATACATATTTAGTCATTGGCACCCTCAATATACTCCCCTCCTCTACCCCTCCACGCTCCATGCGAATTTTCCATTCTGTGAACTCCTTAAAGATACGCATTGCTTTTTCTTCACTGCTTCAACGGAGAGAAATATTTTTACTTTTAATGCAGGTTTGATCTTGGGAACAGATAAGTCACATGGCGATAGGTCAGGCGAATAAAGTGGGTGGTCTGACGCTGAGATGCAGTACTCATTCACAAACCTCTTTACACAAAACGCAGTATGAGCCTGTGCGTCGTCTTGATGCACACCCACGACCCGTTCTTCCACAATTCAGATCTTGTTTTCTAATTTTCACACGGATATGAGCAAGAACCTCAAGGTAATAACTTTGATTAATGGTTTGACCTTCAAGAATCCAGTGAAGATACACAGTTCCAAGAATAATGAAAAAGCAATCATTATCGCTTTGTGTCTTGATTTGCTCATTCGAAGTTACTTCGCTCTCGGTAAAGTTGGGCCCTTCAATGCATGGATAGGGATATAGATTTTGGATCATATGTGGAAAACGAAGATTTGTCACGTGTTATTTAGAAGAAATTCATCCTTTAGAAAAAATTATGATCATTTTGAGTGGTACTGAAAGAGTACCAACAATTTTCACGAGCTTTTGTTTGTTGGATCCTAAAAATTTTCGACATCAGTTGTGCACAAACTTTTCTCATGTCAAATTAATTATGTAAGACATGTCTACGCATTTTTGTCAGTACCTACAGTTGCAGTAATTGATTACATACTCAGTCGACGGTCAGATCGAATCACATTACCTTCGGTACTTTCAGTTTTTGACGTTGAAGGGCGTCCCAGGCATGAGCCATCTTCAACGTCTTCTTGGCCGTGTTAGAATCGCTTGTTCGCATACGTCATAGACTGTCTTCGCCGTACGCTTCTTCTAGTAAAAGGTAGGTTTCAGTAGCAGTTTTTCCAAGTTTCATCTAAAACTTCACGACAGTTCGTTGGTGTATTAATACACTTGTCATTTTTCCGACAAAACAAAATAACAGGTTTTACACAAAATGAGGCCACGGCCGGAATGATCTGTCTACAGACATCATAGGTGCCACAACCGGCTGAGAAGGCTTCACGATTCTTTGCCATATGCGTTCTTATTCTATGCCAGCGTCAGTGGCATTATTTTATAGCCACGCCTCAGGTGGTGAAGTGATATGCAGCGAAGCGATAAAAGTCACGGGATACCTCTTCATATCGTGCCGGACCTCCTCTAGTCCGCTGTAGCGCGGCAGCTCGACGTGACGTGGACTGGAAGTTCAAACGGTTCAAATGGCTCTGAGCACTATGGGACTTAACTACTGTGGTCATCAGTCCCCTTGAACTTAGAACTACTTAAACCTAACTAACCTAAGGACATCACACACATCCATGCCCGAGGCAGAATTCGAACCTGCGACCGTAGCGGTCGCGCGGTTCCAGTCTGAAGCGCCTAGAACCGCTCAGCCGGCGGACTGGAAGTCCCCTGCAGAAATACTGAACTGTGCTGCCTCTACAGCCGTCCACAGCTGTGAAAGTGTCGGCAGTATAGGATGTTGTGCACGGAACGACGTCTCAATTACGTCTGACAAGTGTTGGATGTCATTCATGTCTGGCGACCTGGGTGGCCAAATCATTCGCTCGAATTGTCCAGAATGTTCTTCAAGGCAGTCTCGAACAATTGTGGGCCGGCGATATGGCGCATTGTCATTCATACAGTTTCCATCGTTGTTCGGCAGCATGAAGTCCATGAATAGCTGCAAATGGTCTCTAAGTAGTCGAACGTAACCGTTTCTAGTCAATGATCGGTTCAGTTGGACCAGAGGACCCACGGCATTCCATGTAAACACAGGCCACAGCGTTATGGAGCCACCACCAGCTCGCACAGTGTCACGTTGACAACTTGGGTCCGTAGCTTCTTGGGGTCTACGTCACACTCGAACCCTACTATAAGCTCTTACCATCCGAAATCACGATTCGTCTGATCAGGCCACGGTTTTCCAGTCCTCTGGGGCCCAAGTGATATGCTCACGAGCCCAGAAGAGGCGCTGCAGGCGATGCGTCGGTTGTCTGCTGTCATAGCCCACTAAACGCTAAGTTTCTCCGCACTGTGCCAAAGGATACATCGATTTATGCGGTTATTTGACGCGGTGTTGCCTGTTTGTTAGCACTGACAACTCTACGCAAACGCCGATGCTCTCGTTCGTTAAGTGAGGGCCTTCGGCCACTGCGTTGTCCTTGGTGGGAGGCGATGCCTGAAATTTGGTATTCTACTCACGCTGTCGACACTGCCAATCTCGGAATACTGAGTTCCCCAACGATTTAGGAAGTGGAATGTCGCATTCGTCGAGCTTCAGCTTCCATTCAGCGATCGAAGTCTGTTAACTGCCATCGTGCGGCCATAGTCACGTTGGAAATGTTTTCACACGAATCACCTGAGCACAATGGACAGCTCCGCCAATGCACTGCCCTTCCATACCTTGTGTACGCGATAGAACAGACATCTGCATGGTGTTTGTAATTTCAGTGTACACTGAGTGTTTGAACATAATCAGAGCAATGGGCGAAATGGAAGAAGCAGAGGTGTCCCGTGAAAGTCTATGACAAGAAGAACACACGGATGATGGTTAGGTGGGTAGGCAGGTGGACGGTACTCACCCCAGACGCCGAGCAGCGTGGGCAGCTGCATGCCGTAGCTGAAGAGCCAGCAGAAGGCGATCATGGCGGCGATCCAGTGGCGGCGGTAGATGCGGCCGTACCAGCCGTGGTGCGCGATCATTATGTACCTGCAACACGCCGCGGAGCCGTCACCCACCTGTCCACACTTCCCACCGCTCAGCACTGTGATTCTGCCTGCCTGCCTGCCATCATTAGCTACCTGCCGTTGTTATGTATGTGACAAGATTACATACATGCCATTGATAGTGACCGTGCCAAATATCTCACGAAATAAGCATCAAACGAAAAAACTACAAAGAACGAAACTCGTCTAGCTTGAAGGGGGAAACCAGATGGCGCTATGGTTGGCCCGCTAGATGGCGCTGCCATAGGTCAAACGGATATCAACTGCGTTTTTTTAAATAGAAACCCCCAATTGTATTATATATTCGTGTAGTACGTAAAGAAATGTGAATGTTTTAGGCGGACCACTTTTTTCGCTTTGTGATATGATAGATGGCGCTGTAATAGCCACAAACGTATAAGTACGTGGTATCACGTAACATTCCGCCAGTGCGGAAGCTATTTGCTTCGTGATACATTACCCGTGTTAAAATGGACCATTTACCAATTGCGGAAAAGGTCGATATCGTGTTGACGTATGGCTATTGTGATCAAAATGTCCAACGGGAGTGTGATATGTATGCTGCTCGGTATCCTGGACGACACCATCGAAGTGTCCTGACCGTTCGCCGGATAGTCACGTTATTTAAGGAAACAGGAAGTGTTCAGCCACATGCGAAACGCCAGCTACGACTTGCAACAAATGATGATGCCCCAGTAGGTGTTTTAGCTGCTGTAGCGGCTAATCTGCACGTCAGTAGCAGACAAATTGCGCGAGAATTGGGAATCTCAAAAACGTCGGTGTTGAGAATCAACATCGATTGCACCCGTTCCATATTTCTATGCACCAGGAATTGTATGGCGACAACTTTGAACGTCGTGTACAGTTCTGCCACTGGGCACAAGAGAAATTACGGGACGATGACAGATTTTTTGCACGCGTTCTATTTAGCGACGAAGCGTCATTCACCAACAGCGGTAAGGTATACCGGCATAATATACACTATTGGGCAACGGGAAATCCACGATGGCTGCGACAAGTGGAGCACAAAGGTACATGTATCACATTGGAACAAGCGAAATAAAATGTTCAAACGTACCTACGTTCTGTATTTTAATTTAAAAAACCTTCTTGTTACCAACTGTTGATCTAGAATTGTCAGCCATATGTTTGTGCCTATTACACCGCCATGTATCAGAAAGTGAAAATGGTGGTCCAACTAAAACATTCATATTTCTTTACGTACTACACCAATATGTAATAAAAAATGGGGATTCCTATTTTAAAAAAACGCAGTTGATATCCGTTTGACCTATGGCAACGCCATCTAGGGGGCCAACCATAGCGCCAACTGGTTTTCCCCTTCAAGCTAGACAAGTTTCGTTCTTTGTAGTTTTTTCACTTGACGAGATATTTGACCCGTTCACGATCAATGGATCACCCTGTATACCTGCCAATATTAAGTATTACACACCTGTGATCAGTGTCTCCTGCCGTCTTTACTTGCCTGTCGTCATTATGTAGGGGCCATCACTACATACCTGGTTTCACTATGTATCTTTGTCCATTATGTACATCAGATCATTATGCAGTTAGCACTCTTATGTACCTACCATCCTATGTGTCTTCATCCATTATTCACGTCAGATTGTCATCTGCTTTCCAACAGTATGTATCTTCCATAACTATGTGCCTGTTACAACTATATAGCTGTATGCATTGTGTCTCTGCCATTACTATGTACACCTACCTCTATGTACCTTTGGGCATTATGAACGTCAGATGATATGTGCTTGTTATTACGTACGTGCCATCATTATGTACCTGAGATCAATACCATCCAGACATGTTACGAAAAGCCTTGTGAATAGTGCAATACAGGACTCAAAAAATTAATAAAAGCAGGACATCTTTTCCACGCCAGCGACAGTCGTCGCAGTGGTGAGGGAACGTAGTTGACCCACTGACCTGTTGATGGTGATCATGGCGATGGAGAGCAGCGAGACGCCCACGTTGCCGTAGCGCATCAGCGGGAACAGCTGGCAGAGCTGGTCGCCGTGCACCCAGGTGCCCGACACGAAGCGCGACGCGCTGAACGGCAGCACCAGCGCGCAGAACACCAGGTCCGCCACGCACAGGCTGCGGGCAAAGGCGCAACAAGTCAGCAGTAAGGCCAGACAGTGGCAGGAGCAAAGAGGGAGTTAGACAGGGAAGGGGAGGCGGCGGAAGTGAAAAGGAAGAGTGAGGGGCAGCAGGGGTGAAAGTATGAGAGACAAAAAAGAGAGAGAAGTGGAGGTGAGTGAGGTGGAAGAGTGAGGAAGAAAGAGAGAAAAAGAGGAGGTGAAATACAAAAAGACAGAGATAAATGGAGGTGAATAAGAGGAATGGAGGTGTGTAAGAGAAATGGGATGGGGAGTGAGAAAGTGGAGGTGAGTGAGAAAGAAAAAGAAATGGACGGTGCTGAGAAGGAAATAGAGAACGAGGAGGCTAGGAAGAGGAGGGAAGAAAGAGTCATGGAGATGAGTAGGAGACAGAAATGGGGGAGGCGCATCAGTCAGAAATAAAAAAAAAGAGGGGGAAAGGATGGAGGGAGAAAGAGAGAGAGAGAGAGAGAGAGAGATTACAACTACAAAGTAAGCACACCGTAAAACAGGAGATGTAACAAAGTATTGAGTCTGGGCATAGCGGGCCAGCTGAAACACGTTGCAAGCTGATCTCAAGGCTAAATATGAGTTAGACGGCTGCTTTGCAATGACTGAGCTAATCTGCAATCTCGTCATAATAATAATGATTCTGTTTTGACTCAATTACCCTCTGCAAGTGTTTCAATTGCACGTCACTTTGGCGACTTGCGTGTGCCCAACATACGCAGCAATCCAACCGGCATAGGGAACCTGCAAAGCATGGAATACCAATCACAGGTCGTTCTTCGCGAATCTTCACATCATTGAGAGGTGAACACTAGGTTAAGGCAGACTGGAAAAATTTTTTGGGCTGATGGGGATTCGATCGTGCGACCTTCCGGTTTACCACGAGGCTCTACAAGGAATCTCTTCCTTCGAAGTTTACAGATAGGGCAAAACAGCGGAAGAAACGGGAACATCCTCATTTCATTATTAGCTACGAAAGTGGACAAGTTTGGAGGCAAACTGACAGCTATCACTTAGTCAGTTAGCAAATACAGTCCACTAAAAATGGTGCTATGGAAATTCTTCCAATCCATATGTGGCATACAGCAAACCAGTGCTTAACAGTATTGGTTAAAAACAAGTCTTGGTTGCAATTTTATTTTTTTTATTTTTCAACGACGCGTTTCGCCTTATTTAGGCATCTTCAGGTTATCTTTTCTAGATGGATGCGAGAGGCACAGTAGCGAGTAACAGAGTAAGATATTACTCTGTTGTGTGTGTGGGGGGGGGGGGGGGGGGAGGGTGTTTGCAGTTTACGGGCGCTCAACGGCAACCTCATTAGTGCCCTTGCATCTTTTAAAAGGAAAGAATGTGGAGCAAACGGCTATAAATGTTATCACACAGAAAGGAGTAAACCTACAAAATAACACTCACTCTCCGACTACTAACTCACTCGCTTTGGCCCACACAGTCACTCTACGTCTCACACGCCATAAGTCCATGGGGAAAGGGTGAAAGGTGCTGCTTATTGCTGAACACATTGCGAGGCCATTCATTAGTAGTCCATGCTTTCCGGCATGGGACCAGTCCAGACGCAGCTGTTTGTGTTGTGATGTTAACGGCAGCCTACGCATGGGATGGTAACTCCCTACTTGAAAAATGGAAGAAAAACAGCCTCGACCGCAATAAGACATTTATTTACTTATACACTCGTTACTGGTTTCGGTTAGAATGTGACCGTCTTCAGATCATTTACATCATTATGGTAGGCGGTGGCTGTGAACGGAGCTGGTGTTGCGACTCCACCGTGAAACATTTCTTTTTCTGTGTAAAATAAACTTAAGCCCCAAAAAACTGTAACAATTCATGTAAACCTACGTATTTTTGTATTAATTCCCTGCAGTCCAACATCGGACCACTGTCACATCCGAATGCGTCACAAATGTGGAAATTGCACGATTGGTGCAGTATGCGAAATGGCATCGCACAATAGGAACTCTCTTCAAATCCTGCCAGATGCTGATAACGCTGTCTCTTACGAGTACGCAGCATATCCGTGTCCTTCAGTGTGATCCCACCACATGTGACGCTGTTCACACCCCACACGTACAGTGTCTGGCCTGGCGACGCCACTGAACAAGAACAACGCTGAAGCTCTCTGATGGCCGCTTTACCTGTCACAGAGATTTCCGACTCTGATATCTACACTCACGGATGGTGTGTACATCTACTAAGTCACACTGGTACCCTACCATGTCTTGTGGCTACTTTACCCCTATTGTCATCCAGTGCATTAACTTCTGAGCGACAACGAGACACTGAAATGACGGCAGAAAAATCGCAGAATGAACTTCGAAAAAACTCCAAAGAGCCAGAATCCCTAGTAAAGCATTTAGTTGAACGTTGCGGTACGACTACGGTACGATCTTCGTATCTGTAAGGACAGAACCATATTGACAGGGCAGTAATTTTACAAAAGTTGTAACGAAATACAGTTGGCGAGTCCAAAGTTACATACTTTCAACTTTAAAATTTTTATCATCTCCGCCATCTACGCTTTGCATCGCGTCATGTTGCAAGTGTATCTGCAACAATCGTGGAACAGAAAAAAAAAAAAAATAAAACTTGACTGCTTGCTGTAGGGTATCACAGAACGTTTGGGTGTTCCAGTTATATGTTATACAGACTGTTTTAAGACTTCCATTTAATATTAGAAGAATTTTATAAAATAGTTTGGTCAATACCACTCAAGCCCCTGATTGGACTGGGGGTCGGAAAAGAATGACGACTACGTTGAAAGCCTTTTTAATTATTATTTTAACAAATGTTTGTTATTGTACAGCTTTTTTAATTAATGGGATAACAATTCTCAGTATTGCGTAAATGTGCCTTGCCTCACGTAAGAACCAACTGTATTCAGCTGTGGTAAGAGCAGGAACGCTGGCAGTCGGCGCATAAATCTTACGTTTTGTATACAGAATTATTTTGATTATATAATTTGGATGTCCATCGTGTTCCACGATCCTTACAGATATATTAGTGATATGACACGATACAACCGACAGATGGCGAGGATTGTATGAACTGAAAACTTGAAGGTATGTAATTTTATCATATGTATGGACATACCAACCGTATTTCGTTACACTTTTGTAAAATTATTATCATCTGAATCTAGTTCCGTCCGTACAGATCCGAGGATGGTAACATAGTCTTACGGAAACCGGTCATCCAAGTAAATACTTCGTAGCGATCTTGGTTGTTTGGAGTTTTTCCGAAGTTCATTATACCATAGATCGTCTCCCTTCTGGCAATGTCAGGAATGAAATCAACAGAAATTAGAGCTGATACGGAAATTTACCGACCGTCATTCTTCCCACGAGTGAGTGGCGAATGGAGCAGGCGAGGAGAAACAGATGCTGGTAGCGGAAGAGCGCTTGGCACCCTGTATTCTGTGAGTTGACGGGCGAGTTGTGGCGCCCTGAAAATATTCCAAGTTGGCGCGGCCGCACGGGCTGCTCGGCCAGCCTGGGGCCCGGCGGCGAACACGTGGCGGCGAACGTTAGCCGGACGAGAGGGGGGGTAGGTAGCCCCAGCGCACGGTCCAGCCGCGAGGACGGAGCTTTGTGTCGATGAAGGAGACACGCCGGGAGTGCCAAAGATGGCGGACTCTGTGAAGCCTTAATGGCAGACATTTCACTGTTCGTATAGAAATTAATAGTAGCCAGATGAATCAAAAAGAAACAAGTACATTACTATTATGTGCACGACGATTCTGATGGTGTAATCACATGTTCAATATCTTTATTAATGTTTTGTATCTGACGGTAAATTATACAAGTAACACCCAGCAACGAATTTCCAAAATATAAACACTTAATCCGATTTTGTCGATCGCCATGTCTGTAGAAAGCTCTTAGTGTAAACCTAAACTGGTATAAATTACAGGCATGTAACTTGAATAGTACATGAGTTATTGGAGGTCAAAGTGGCCAATTACTATCGATCGCGTCAGGCCACAAGTACTCCACAGTTACACGAAAAAACCGTAGCAATATGGCGATAAATGTATGTATTCATCTATGTTTATATCCGATATATGCTATTCATGAAGAAATTGGTTAAATATTTACTGTGTTTTAGAAAGCACAGAGACATTAGGCTAATGGCCTACTTTTGCCTCTTTTCTTTTGATATACGTTTATTTAATTGTTTATGTATTTAATAATGTGTGGTAGAGCGTGTTTATGGTCCAGCCGTAGGAATATTTATTTATTTTCACGTATTTAAATGTAAATCCAGTATTTCGAAAGTGTTGCATTACGTTTGTGAATGTCAGTTGGCTTGACGATTTGGCGGGAGCGCTGTAGCCAATCACAGCACTCGTGAATGGGGAGACTGGATGGAAGCGGGAGATGAGCATCGTTTCGAGAGAGGACACGAGAGGGCAGTTCCGAGGGGTACGGAACCGGACACGTGGAGTGCTGGACGTGACGGCGTGGCAGGCGCACGGTGGCGACTTGGAGTGGGGCAGTTTGCGCGTGAGAGATAGAAATATTGCGGAGCGCCGACGTGTGTTCTTGTGTGATTTCCGTGGCTTCTGCAGTGAAGACGTAGTGTGCGTTTAGAAGTGAATATCTCTCGAGCTATGTTGTTGTTCATAACTAACTACGTGCAGTAGGAATCTATTGTTTCCCTGTTATTCAACTTTTATTTTATGTAATTGCTCGATCATCGACACCAATAAGTGTTGTGCAGAAATATACCGCGTTCTAAAAAGTACTTCTACTATCGTACTCATTATTTAAAGTCGTTAAGATACTACCTGCAGGTTTTATTTAATTGCAATCTTTCATTTATAAATTTCTGGATTAATTCGCAATTGCCGAGTGATAGGAACCTTCGACCATTCGATTCGTGTGTCTGTTCATATTGTATACTGTAGATTCAGCAGTATTTGGCTTGTAATGCGCCAATTACGTATCCCAGCTCCTAGACAACGAAACCAGACAAAACTTTTAATACTGCAACTCTGAGTCGGAGGGTGCGTAGTTTTATTTGAAAGCCCGCAATTCCCGAGTATGGCTGTTGATACACATTACCGGAAAACAGTTAGCACAGCTGCAAAGAGGACGTCGATTTGATCTGATGACGGCATATGGCACCAGGAGAACTGACAATGGTTTCAAAGTCGTCCGCCAACAGCTAGCGTAGTGGCACGGCTACCAGAGCGCCATCTGTGTCTACCATTTAACAGGGAATTCTCACAGGCAGAAGGCAGACGTGTGAAGCAAACAGGCAACCGTACTGCGGAGACGCCCTCGTCCTTCCTACAGCCAAATGAGCGATTTTGAAAGCGGTCGAACTGTGGCTCTCCGAGTGGCGGGATGCACTTTTCCCAGAATTGCCACACGAGTTCCACGTGGCGCGTCAGCTCCACAACGATGCTATCAGTGGTCAGGCGCGAGAACATTCTGACACCCGCAGACGAGGTTGCGGAAGTCAAAGCAGCACAGACGGCCTCCACGAGTGCCGTATTGTAAGGGGACCAGTGGCAGATCGTACAGGTACCACAGCACACATAGGAGGGTTTGTCAGTCCAGCCGTGTCAACACGAGGTTTTGAGATCCGGTTCAAAATGGTTCAAATGGCTCTGAGCAGTATGGGACTTAATATCCGAGGTCATCAGTCCCCTATAACTTAGAACTATTTAAACCTGACTAACCTAAGGACATCACACACAGCCATGCCCGAGGCAGGATTCGAACCTGCGACCGTAGCGGTTTCGCGGTTCCAGACTGAAGCGCCTAGAACCGCACGGCCACTCCGGCCGGCTATTGACATCCGGTTATTAGCAGTGGGACTACGGGCACGCACACCTCTGGCCCATCTTCGACTCACGTGCACGGCTCGACTGGTGCTGCCCAAGGATCACTTGGAAGATGGAATGCCGCGCCGTGGTCTCCACCAATGAAACCAGATTCTGCCTGCATGCAAGTGATGGTCATTGGCGCGTACTACGTGGATCTGATAAGCGCTGTCTCGTAAAGAGTATTCGTCGAAGACACATCGGCCCACCTAAGGCCTTATGGTCTGGGGTGCGGTAAGCTACAATTCTTATTCAACTCTGGTGTTTCTGGAGGGGACGCTAACCAGCGCTCGGTACGTGCAGAACGTTGTCAGACCCGTTCTTTGGCAGTTCTTGCAACAGGAAGGTGATGTGTAGTTCCAACAGGATAACGCTCGGCCACTCACTGCCCGTGAAACTCGGCGTGCTCTGTGAGACGTGCAGCAACTTCCCTGGCAGGCACGATATTCGGACTTGTTTCCTATCGAGAACGTGTGGCATACGATGGGACGAGGAGTGACTCGTGAACCAACAATTCTTACAGAACTATGTGGACAGGTCGAGCAGGCGTGGCGTGACGTATTCCAGGACAGTACTCGCCATCTGTACGATCGACTGGATGTCAGAGCCAGCCAGTGGAGGCTAGGCCGTGTACTGATACGGGTGTTTCAGCGTGGCGGATACCTCAGAACCCCTTGTGGTGTTGATTTGTGAATGTAATCATTTCACGTGCTCCTTATGCACAGTAGCACCAATAGCACTCGAGTGAAATGGAAACTTCTAAAAGGGCAGTGTACACGACTGTGCGCCAGTTGGACGGCAGCCGCTGCTGGTATTCCTGCCCCACCGCTGTGCACACTGCCCCGTGCCTGCTTCGCCCGCGCTCTGGTCTGCCGTTTAGCGGACCGCTGCCGCGCCTTAATTGGCATCCACTTAATAGTGGGCGTGCCTCCTTCATTAGCCGCTGGTGCAGCCCGGCAGCCCGGCCCGCTGGATAATCGCCCTCAAGTGGCGACCCGGCGTCTCGAGATGCCTAGCGTGGGTGGAGGAGGGGAGGCGCTAACCGTCCACTGCCTCCTAGCCTGCTACTGCAGCACGCGGCGTGTGCGGTACGGTTCTGCAAGACTCGCCGATCTTCATGTAAATCCGGTACTGTGTAACACACTCGATCTCTTCCAAACCGCAGGACGGTGTGGCCGAGCGGTTCTAGGTGCTTCAGTCTTTAACCGCACAACCGCTACGGTCGCAGGTTCGAATCCTGCCTCGGGCATGGGTGTGTGTGATGTCCTTAGGTTAGTTAGATTTAATTAGTTCTAAGTTCTAGGGGACTGATGACCTGAGAAGTTAAGTTCATAGTGCTCAGAGCCATTTGAGCCATTTCTTGTAAACCACTTGCTTCTCAACTTGAACCTGAAAATCCTACGTAATTAACCTTGATTATGACATAACATAACATACGTCATTTTTGGCCACTATAAAAAAAAACTGTCGAAACTATTTGTCCCTTTCGATATCGATCTTTTTACTTGTATTTACTTCATCAGCTTCTTTTAGTTTCCAGTGGTTAAAATATTCGCAAATGATTTCTCTTTTCGAAATTACCGAAAACTTCCAATGCGTTAAGGGGAAGGGGGGGGGGGGAGACGTTCATACCCGGTGGTTATAATTAAACTTTCCCTATACAACACGTTTTAACACGGAGACTAATTACCGTACGAGTACCAAACTTGGTAGCATTAATGTCCAGAGTATTGGATGCACGATTTCCATGCGTCACAGCGCCACCGTACAATTCCAACCGTGGCCGCAGTGATAAGTCATCGTGATTCATAGTCTCACACGCCTGACCAGTCGCAGTGCACTTGTTGACGTGTCAATATGAACCAGGACAAAAGGAGCAGGGCGTTATTGGTGAAGCTTTATTATGAAAACGACTAATGCTGCAGTTGTGCCTCAAGAATATTGCCAGCTGAAAGGATTACGAAAGCGTCCTCTTTTCCACGTTCTGTGAGGACCATGATGAACAAGTTCGAATCAACTGGAGGACTGGGCGTCACTCCGGGAAGGCGCCAACAACCATTTTCACCACAGCTGGTTGATGAAGTCGCTGTTGCTATGGCAGACAACGCTGCGCGCTGTTCCCGATCGTCAGGCAGTGCGCGTGTTGTGCCACGACAGTTGAACATCCCGTGGTCCACTGTACGGAAGGTGCTTCGAACCATTCTCAAATGGTCCGTATCGTACAGCATCTTACACCAAAGGACCCAGAACGACGTGTTGACTTCGCTCTCCACTTTCTCTCATGGAGTGAAGTTGACGAAGGCTGGCCGTCCACCATCCTATGGACAGACGAAGTTCATTTTTCTCTGACGCGTGAGGCGAATGCACAGAGTAGCCGAGTGTGGAGATCTTCACCTCCACTCACTGTGCGTAAAGTTCCTCTGTATGGTGAACGTGTCACAGTATGGTGTGGCTTCACGGCTACGTTCATCATTGGTCCATACCCTTTTGAACACGTTGTGGCTCAAGGACCAAAGACGCGCAGTGTGACTGGAGAGCGTTACTCCGATACGCTTCGCCGGCATGTTATATCCGCCATACAGGAGAAAGACGCATTGGACTCATCAGTTTTCATGCACGGTGGGGCCCCATCGCACATCTCTCGTGAACTTCACCTGGTCCTTCGAAACAAATTTGGAGACGATCGAATTATCAGCCGATCGTTTCCAACTGCTTGCTCGGCAAGATCACCTGATCTCACTCCGTTGTGGGGCTACCTGAAGGACAGGGTTTACCAGGGGAACATTCACACACGGCGCTGATCTGAAGCGCAGCACATCTATAGAGGCAGCCAGCATACCTACGGATTGCTTCGTTCTGACTCTACTGGAGACTGATGGGCACCATATTGAGCCCCTTCCGTAGCAGTAACGGTACCGGTATGTAATGGTGTGATGTACCGTAGCAGCACATTAAAAGTGTTTCAGTAGAACTGATTTTGCATTATTCCTCTTCCACATGCCCTCGACATTAATGCTACCAAGTTTGGTCCTCGTACGGTAATTAGTTTCCGTGATATAACGTGTTAAATAGAGAAAGTGTCCTTTGCAAATTATTTTTTATTTATTAGTAAAACTCTAGTTCCCAAAGTTTCAATAATAAAATCCCATCTGAAGGGCCTGAAAAATAATTAAATATGTGACGCGACCTTCCTGCCACGCCCACTTTTTGAAGCAACACTACAGTAACAGCTCGATGAACAGCGATTCCAAGGATTACTTTCAAGCAAACTTGGACGGCGTGCATCTAGAAGGCTGCATGGGACACATCGAGAAGAGAATGGCCTCTAGAGTGAGGAAACTTGTCAGTGATATGAAGGGTAAAAATTTGGAAGATCGAAAGAGCATTGGTGGACACTACAAACTCACAAAGAATGGCAAGGCTATCAGACGGAAACTATCCACTGTAAGTGACATGAAAAATTCAGTATGGGCTACATATTTCCACATGGTGTCTACAGGTGGACATCCCATTCATTGTCTGCGCCTCATTAGCTGGTGTAAATATCTTCACGCTCAGAGGGGGTAAAAACCGCTGCATTCACAAGGAGAGGCTTCCAGATTGTATGCTGGGTGGTGTCAAACCCACTTACAGGTTTCTGGCAGATCCTGAATTACTAATCAATCCAAATGAGTCCCAGAATTCACTCATATGGAAACAATGCTCCCAAACCACATTTTCAATTGTTACAGTTGTCAGAATTGTAATTTATGATGCAGTTCTTGAATTTAATGCTGGGAACGTAGGAAAGATGAAATTATTAGAGACAATGAACTTTAAGACAGGAAATTTCACTCAGGACATCGTTAGAAAAATAAATTTACAGCGCCCCTCTGCAGCTGAAAAATCAGTTGATGACCTGGTAAAGGAAAGACGACAGAAAACAAGAAACCAGAAAAATAACCTTGGGAGGAAAGAGGACCCTGAGTACATTAGGTGCTGTGTATTATCTACAGTTTGTTTTTTTAATGGTTCTTTCATTTCTTGTACGGTAATAAAATCTCTGTTAACTTAAGCAATTATCTTTCCATAATGGCTACAAAACGACTATTTACGTTGGTGGGTAGAATGTATGAGTGGCGATATACTATCTGACTTTCGGGGAAACATCATCCACACAATTCTGAAGATAGCAAGAGCTGATAAGTACGAGAATTATTACACAATCAGCTTAACACCTGTTGCATCCGAGTCTCTACATGAATAATATAGAGATGAATGGAAAAGAAAATTGAGGCTATGTTAGATGACAATTAGTTTGGGTTTAGGGAAGGCAAAGGCACCAGAGAGGTTTTTCTGACGTTGCAGTTGATAATGGAAGCGAGACTGAAGAAAAATGAAGGCACGTTCAGAGGAATTGTCGACATGTAAAGAGCGTTCGACAATTTCATGTAGTGCAAAATGTTCGCAGTTCTGGGAAAAATAGGGATCAGCTATAGGGAAAGACCGGTAATATACAATATTTATAAGAACGACGAGGGAAGAATAATGGTGGGAGACCAAGAACGAAGTGCCGGGATTAAAAATCGTGTAAGGCAGGGATGTAGTCTTTCACCTCTACTGTCCAATTTGTACATCCGAGAAGCAATGAGGGAAATGAAAGGAAGGTTCTGCAGTGGATATAAAATTCAGTGTGAGGAGATATCAGTGGTAAGATTAGCTGATGAAATTGCTATCCTGAGTGAATGTGAAGAAGAATTACATGAACCGCTGAGTGGAATGAACAGTCTAATGAGTAAGGAATATGGACTGAGAGTAAAGTGAAGAAAGACGAAAATGATGAAAAGTAGGAGGAATGAGAACAGCGAGAAATTTAATATCAGGGTTGATGGTCACAAAGTAGATGAAGTTAAGGAATTCTGCTACCTAGGTAGCAAAATAACAAATGACAGACCGAGCAATGGGGACATCAAAAGCAAACTAGAACTGGCAAAAAGATTCTTGGCCAAGAGAAGTCTACTAGTATCAAACATAGGTCTTACTTTGAGGAAGAAATTTCTGAGAATGTACGTTTGGAGCACAGCGTGGTATGATAGTGAAACATGGACTGTGGGAAAACCGGAACAGAAGAGAATAGAAGCATTTGAGACGTTGTGCCACAGGAGAACGTAGATAATTAAGTGGACTAATAGAGTGAGGAACGATGAGATTCTCCGCAGAATAGGCGAGGGAAGGAATATGTGGAAAAGACCGACAAGTAGAAGGACAGGATGGTAGGACATATGTGAAGACATCAGGGACTAACTTCACTGTACTAGAAGGGAGCTGCCGAGGGTAAAAACTGTAGACGAAGACCGAGATTGGAATACATCCAGCAGATAAGTGAGGACAAAGGTTGCGAGCGCTACTCTGAGGTGAAGAGGTTGGCATAGGAGAATAATTCGTGGTGGGCCGCATCAAACCAGACGGAAGACTCATGCTTAAAAAAATGGATACTTGTTTTACTGTCCAATGTTCCTGACTCGTGACAAAAAAAGGAGAAACACGTATTTTGAGACTTAACAGGAAAAAATCATTGTGACTGTCGGATACACTATTGACTGACGACGGGACGAATCAGGCAGCCTTCCCACGAACTTTAAGTTAACTGAGAGCCGGACAGGCAGCTACTGTACCAGCCTAGCCTGACTTGGTGGGGGCGCCAGCCACTGCGTGTGCAAGAGAGCGACACTTTGTGGCTGCGAGCACCACAGTGTATTTATTGCGGGATCGCTCCTCCGTTGCTTTTGTCTCTGGCAGAGGTCCAGCCGACCGCGGGAGATGAATCGCTGCCCCTCCCACGTCGTCGGCGCCATAATGCTTTACTGCAGGCGCTTTTTGTGCTCTGCTGACGACGGCGTAATCCGCAGTCGCCGAAACATCTGTTTCCAAACACGCACGCCGGGCCGCAGCGCTAACAGATCAGCCCCTTCAGGTACATCTTCCTCGTGTGGCGAGGACGGGACGGATAATTAATAAACAATCAAATCTACATATACATGACTACTCTCCAGTTCACACTAGAATGCGTGGCACACTTTTCGTAAGTGGAGTTATATGCGAGCTGCAGCATGTAACTAGATTAGAGGAAACGTAGATGCCAGCCAAAGTCGAATAACTGAAAGTAACCAATTAACCACTTATCTACGTCAAATAACAAGACGTGAAGTGTGTTATAATCTACAAATATCGCATATCAAAACAAAACTGTATCATTGTGGATTCCATTAAAGATGCCTTAAAGTAAAAGGCGTAAAGCGTTTGGTCCGCACCTCGTGGTATAGTGGCTAGCGTTGCTGCCCCTGGATCACGGGGTCCCGGGTTCGACTCCCAGCCGGGTGGTTAGCGATTTCCTCTGCCCAGGGACTGAGTGTTTGTGGTGTCCTTATCATTTTTCATCTTCATCATAATCTTTCATGATAGTGGCTAGATTGGACTGCGTAAAAAATTTGACTGTGTAAAAATTGGGACTTTGTAGGGACGCTGATGGCCGAGCAATTGAGCGCCCCACAAACCAATCATCATCGTCAGTGACGCGTTTGGAACAAGTGAAATATATTGGAGCAAGAAAAAATTGGTTTTTATTTATAAAACGGCAACTTGCAGGCCATTTGTCTTGCATTCCACTCCTGAACAGCGCGTGGGAAAAACGTACACTTAAATCTTTCTGTACGACATGTGATTTTTTTATTTTTATTTTATTACGGTGTTCTCTCTATGTAGAAGGGCATTAACAAAATATTTTCGCATTCGGTGGAGAAAGTTGGTGATTCAAATTTCTTGAAAGAAGAAAGCCTATGTTTCAATGACTGCCATCCTAACTCGTGTATCACATCCGTGACACTCGCTCCCTATTTGCGACAATACAAAACGATCTGCTTATCTTTCGACTTTCCTATGTCCTCCATCGACCTTTAATGATGCGTGACCCACACCGCACAGCAGAACTCCACAACAGAGCGGAGAAGTGTAGTGTAGGCAGTCTCTTTAGTAGACGTGTTGCATCCAGTAAATCGTATCCGTTGTTTCCTGTTCCCCACAACATTATCTATGTGATCGTTCCAATTTAAGTTGTTCGTAATTGTAGTCCCTAAGTGTTTACTTAGTAACCGAAATTTAACGGATTCTTTTTAGCACTCATGTGGATGACCCCACACCTTTCATTATTTAGAGACAGTTGCCACTTTTCGTCCATACCGATATCGTGTCTAAGTCGTTTCGCAGTTGGTTTTGATCTCACGATGACTTTACCAGACGGCTAATGATGGTATAGTATGTAAACAACCTATGAGGGCTGCTCAGATTGTATCCTCAATCATTTTTGGAGATTAGGAACAGCGGTGCGGCTATAACGCTTCTTGGGAAATGCCAGGTATCAGTTCTGTTTCACTGGATGACTTTGTGTCGAATACTACGAACTGTGTCCCTCACTGACAGGAAATCACGAATCCAGTGGCAAAACAGACGAGATACTCCACGGCTACTCGGTTTGATTAGAAGCCGTTTGTGAGGAACGGTGTCAAAAGTCTTCTGGAAGTCCACCAGTATACAGTCACTTTGAGATACCTTATCGAAAGCACTCATTACTTCGTGTGTACAAGACGTCGTTGAGTTTCGCAGGAGTCGTTGTTTGCGCAGAAAAAAAAATCGAAACATGATTTGTTTCCAGTTGTATTTCATGACCATTTCTTACCATAGACTGCCGTGCGACCTTCAGTTGCTGGATCACAAAAGGTCTGGGACTGTAGCGGAAATACATCTGCACCCCACAAGCCACAAAATAGTATGTGGCGCAGCAACTATTCGTTAGACACTTTTCCTGTTTCAGTCGAGACTGGACGCGGGAACAACGATTATCGGTAGGAGTCCGTTGCGAGCTCGAGGCTGTATAGTTTTACATTCACGGACTTCCCGCGAAGTGTACGTGGGAGAGAGGCTCATGCAGGGCGTTCTTCAGGTTACACCACAAATAGTCCGTATTGCTGGTTTTTTGTAGCAGGGAAACTCTGGTCTGTCTTGATGACTTACACCACACTCTTTGCAATATAATGGGGGAGGACTGACACATAGGTTATGCAAAAACTGTAAGCCGAATGAGATGAGTCAGAAAACAATTGTACAACGGTCTAGTACAGAATTAGTGCTGTGCTGCTTTACACAGTCAAGCCGATTAAATACATCGACAGAAAAAAATTGCAACAACAGGACGTAATTAATGTAGAGCAATGAAATTTCGGGAATACATTTGTCTAGCTAACATATTTAAGTGATCAACATTGCAAAATCACAGGTTAATGTATGCTCGAGATAGTCCATTGGAAATGTGAAAAGCTGGTACATTAGTAGCAGAAGTAACAGCGAGAATGTTGTATGCAAGCATGCAAATGTGAATGCGCTGTGTTGTAGAGCTTCCGGTTGTCTGGAGTTCCATGCCTGTCGGCCTTGGTACAGTGCAGTTCCCTGCTTCTGGGATCGTCTTCGTGCTGCTTTGGCGCACAGAGGATTGGCGGGTGCGACATTCAGTTCTGCAGTGGCCTTTGCTCCTGTCCTCGTCATACTTTCTGTCACAGTCCCCTTCAATCGCCGTCTCTCACAATGACGCACCATACATTCTCGATAACGTTGTGACTTTGCGGATGATTTTTACAGCTTTCCCTGTACTCAGTATAACTCGTCGATACGGTGCTTCGCGAAACACCAAACAGTTCGGATCCTTTGGTTACGGAAGCGCCAACCGTACGAACACCGACAATTATGGCACGTTTCAACCCATTTACCTCCGACATAATGAACTCAAAATTACACTGGACGCGACTGACACTTGCAGCATATTGAGAACACAGCACAGGTGCCGTTCTCTACTACAGCGCAGCCTTCAGGCTTTTGTGAAATCTGCATCTGTACACGTGGTATCTGTTCTTTCGGGCATGTGCGAAACAACAAACACAATTTCGATCCCGCGGCTGTTACAAATAAGTCGAGACACAAAGGAGTTAATGACCTCTTTTTGATTGGCAACTCCTTGTATTGGCCGTGTTTGCAGTTAAAATTTTTTCTGGATGTGAGGTCCGCCAGTTACGCAAAACACCGTTTTTCTCAGTACCCAAACATGTTTCGGCACCACTGT
The DNA here is from genome assembly GCF_023864345.2 of Schistocerca serialis cubense. NCBI lineage: Eukaryota > Metazoa > Arthropoda > Insecta > Orthoptera > Acrididae > Schistocerca > Schistocerca serialis. The sequence continues at coordinate 248,766,077 of NC_064647.1, read as the reverse complement.
GCCATCATCAGTGGGTTTTCGTTTTTATTTATTCTGCAATATGAACATTTTTGTTAAATGATTAATATAAAACTGCAATCCTTTTTATAATCATTTAATAAAAATGTTCATATTGCAGAATAAATAAAAACGAAAGCCCACTGATGATGGCACAGTCGTGCCGAAACATGTATGGGTACTGAGAAAAACGGTGTTTTGCGTAACTGGCGGACCTCACATCCAGAAAATGGAATAAATGACTTTAGCTGCCAGTGCGCATTGATTGAAATCAGTGGGGAAAAGTTGAAAATCTGTGCCGCATCTGGTTTTCTAACTAGGGCCTCCTGCTTACTAGCCAGACGCGCTGACCAGTGCGCCATCCGGACACAGTGGCCATCGCAGCTGCACGGACTTCGCCAGCGCGCCTCCCGTCAGACCCAAATCCTCAGCTTACCTACCCACTACTGATGTAGTGCGGCCAGCCCTCTATCCACATTACTCGCGGCATTTCGGCGATCACTGTAAGAGTTAGAGCGTGGAGTGCTTCCGCACTAAAGTGACCAACTGTCACCCTCACCCTAATTATACAGGGTGTTACAAAAAGGTACGGCCAAACTTTCAGCAAACATTCCTCACACACAAAGAAACAAAATATGTTATGTGGACATGTGTCCGGAAACGCTTACTTTCCATGTTAGAGCTCATTTTATTACTTCTCTTCAAATCACATTAGTCATGGAATGGAAACACACAGCAACAGAACGTACCAGCGTGACTTCAAACACTTTGTTACAGGAAATGTTCAAAATGGCCTCCGTTAGCGAGGATACATGCATCCACCCTCCGTCGCATGGAATCCCTGATGCGCTGATGCAGCCCTGGAGAATGGCGTATTGTATCACAGCTGTCCACAATACGAGTACGAAGAGTCTCTACATTTGGTACAGGGGTTGTGTAGACAAGAGCTTTCAAATGCCCCCATAAATGAAAGTCAAGAAGGCTGAGGTCAGGAGAACGTGGAGGCCATGGAATTGGTCCGCCTCTACCAATCCATCGGTCACCGAATCTGTTGTTGAGAAGCCTACGAACACTTCGACTGAAATGTGCAGGAGCTCCCTCGTGCATGAACCACATGTTGTGTCGTACTTGTAAAGGCACATGTTCTAGCAGCACAGATAGAGTATCCCGTATGAAATCATGATAACGTGCTCCATTGAGCGTAGGTGGAAGAAACTAAAATGAGCTCTAACATGGAAATTGAGCGTTTCCGGACATATGTGCACATAACATCTTTTCTTTGTTTGTGTGTGAGGAATGTTTCCTGAAAGTCTGGCCGTACCTTTTTGTAACACCCTGTATACATGGAGTGTGTTCTTTGGGACATGTCTCACCTCAATTGTATATGTGGTGTCTTTTCTTCAGCGCATGTCCGAAAGAACAAACACCTCGTGTACACTACTGGAAAACGAAAACAGAACATCCTGACGCTAGCAACTAAGGCACGCCGTACTTGCACTGGACAGTACGAGAGTGCAGTTAATGCGATGATCAAACGCGCAGCACTGCAGACAAACCACGAACTGCGTTTTCAGCCGTGGAATGTTGCAAGCTTAACAGCGGCTGTTCACCTCCACGGCCAGTAGCAGCCAGTTTGTAGTGGCACACGGAGCTCGTCTGTGTCTGCAATATAGTTAGCATGAGGCAACAGCGAATAAACGAACCGTTTCTATATCTGACGGAGTTTGAACGAGGTCTGCGGGAGTTTGGGCAGTCATACTGCATGTGGCAAGAGGTCTCGACAATGCATCGATGTTTTCGCCAGTCATGAGCAGGAGGTGCACGTGTCCATCAGCCTGGGTCCAGACAGCGGCGATGCATTAATGCAAGCCTAGAAGTGCCGTATCGGACCGCACCACGACTTCACAAAGTATTAGGCACTGTGTGTTCTGGGATTATCAGCGATGGCCATTCGCTACAGTCTCCGCAAAACACGCGTTAGGGCGTCTCCTGCTCTCGCCCCAACATCGTGCACCCCGCACCCAGTAGTGTCGCGGTAGGCGCTTACGAAAAGACGAATGGTGACATGTTGTCTTCAGTGACGAGAGTCGCTTCTGCCTCGGTGCCACTGATGATCGTACCCGTGTGTGGCATCGTTAAGGGAGTGCTAACGTCTGGAGTGTACACGACGGAGATACACAGGGCAATTACCGAGCATCATAGCGTGGGTAGCCATGTCTTGTCGTGACAATTCTCCTCTGGTGACCGCAGCGGGAACATTGAACAGTGCACAGAACATCCATAACATCATTCAGTCCGTCGTGCCACCGTTCTTGTATCGAGAGGGCGATGTGCTTTATCAGCATGACAGTGCACTCACTGCTCACGTATCCCGTGACACCCAGCTTCCTCTCCAAGGCGTACATCCACTACCCTGGCCAGCGTGATCCCCAGATCTGTCCCCCAAAGAGCACGTTTTCGACTGGATGAAACGTCATCTTTCGGGATGCGCAAGAGCAGCAGGAAATTTGCCCCGATTAAGGCACCAGGTGCAAATTGCATTAGCAGGCCACTCGCAAGACTCCATTCGTCACCTCTATTATTGACTCCATGGGAGGAGTGCAGCCTGCATTGATGAAAAAGTGTGGCATACACGGTACTACCGCCGACATTTCGCATACCTGCACTGTCGACTGTGCTCAGGTGCGTATGGAACTGTCGGTGTGATCGTTTGTCGTATATGTCCTCAAGAGCGTGTCAGTAAAACTACTGGGTCGACGAATTTAATGTGTTCTCTTTTCATTCTCCAGTAGTGTATAATTAAGGTGGGCACGAGCAGTCGCCGGCCGCTGTGGTCGAGCGGTTCTAGGCGCTTGAGACCGGGACCGCGCTGCTGCTACGGTCGCAGGTTCGAATCCTGCCTCGGGCATGGATGTGTCTGATATCCTTCGGTTAGTTAGTTTTAGGTAGTTCTAAGTCTAGGGGGACTCATGACCTCAGATGTTAAGTCCCATAGTGCTCAGAGCATTTTTTATTTTTTATTTTTGACTATCAGTCGATCAATTTGGTGCGGATGCACACCACACTTGGAATCTGGGAAATGCCGCAAGTACTCGTAATGAGGATAATGTGCAAGGGGGACTACGTTGCTAGTGTGGGGATAAGTTGAGGATTTGGGTCTACAGGAGGCGTGCTAGGGTAGTCCGTGTAGTTGTGATGACCACTGCGTCCGGATGGCGCACTGGTCAACGCACGTGCCTAGTAAGGACGAGACCCAGGTTCGAATCCTGGTCTGGCACAAATTTTCAACTTTCGCCATTGATTTAAATCTGTGTCTAGTGGCAGCTAATGTCATTAGTTCCTGTGTGTCTTCATGTGCACGTGTGTTGGACACATTTCTGGCAACGTTTCCATATTTTTGTCCAACCCCTTGTACGTTTCATATGAGGACCGCGAAGGCAAGATAAGAGAAATCAGATATCGCACGGACGCCTACAGTCAGTGTTTCTCTCGTCGCTCCATTTGCGAGTGAAACAGGAAATCTAATTAGCAGTGGTACAAGACACCCTCCACCTTGCACCGTACAGTCTTCCAGTGGAAGACTCTGCAGGAGAGACGCTCAGTAGCTCGGTACTGGCTTTTGTTAAAGTTTCGAGAACATACCTTCACCGAAGAGTCAAGCAGTATATTGCTCCCTCCTACGTATATCTCGCGAAAAGACCATGAGGATAAAATCAGAGAGATTAGAGCCCACACAGAAGCATACCGACAATCCTTCTTTCCACGAACGATACGAGACTGGAATAGAAGGGAGAACCGATAGAGGTACTCAAGGTACCCTCCGCCACACACCGTCAGGTGGCTTGCGGACTATGGATGTAGATGTAGATATACAATGACTTGCCGAGTACTTGTGTAGGTGTAGAAGCAATTGCTATCGACTTCGTAAGACTGGCTTCGTCAAGACCTGGCCGTTTCAGTTTCAGTGCCGGTACCCTGGAGGGTGATGAATCTGTGGCGGCCACGCACCTGGGGCGATGCTGTGTGGGTCCCATCGCCGCTGCAGCGCGCCACACCGCCCTAAGGGTTAACGCCCTGCGCCCTTTTTCCTGGCCGGCCCTTTACTCTGCTTGAGCCGCCACTGCCCTCCCAGGGCGCGTCTCCGAGACACCGTGAAATTGTTTCCTTCAGGGGCGTGGTGCCTTCTACTCCCGCCTCCCACTGCAAACAAGACACCCACACGGTTTTTCTTTCCCACTGCCTCCAGTTCTCCACCGTTGACGCACTCAGCTAATCTCTCTTTCTCACTCGTTAGCCACCCGAGCCGTCAGTCCGAAAAAGTATCTGATAGGATCGCCTCTTCATGAAAATACTAAAAGAGAATTACGACATAAACTAAGAAATTGATGTTTCCTACATATTGAAATTGTTTCCTGGACCCACACTTGAACCATGATTCTCGCTTTTTGCAAGTCTTACCGACTGAGCTATGCGACTGCGACCCGAAAAAGTGGCACTGAATTATTTGTAAAGGAGAGAGAGTATTCTGGTGACCAGGCAGAAATAAGGAACGGAGTTCCACAGGGTTCAGTTTTAGGTCCACTACTATTCGTCGGGATTCTGAGAAAAATAGCAATAACCTATATGGAAAGACGGATGATACAGAATGTGTATAATAAACCAGAAGGGAACAACGAGAATGGAAGTCCAAGAATGAAATGCTCGGATTAAAAACAGTATAAGACAGGGATACAGTCTTTCGCCCTTGCTGTTCACTCTGTACATTGAAGGAGCAATGGCGGAAATAAAACGAAAATTCAAGAGTGGGATTAAAATTCAAGGTGAAGGGATATCAATGATAAGATTCGGTGATGACATTCCAATCCTGAGTGAAAGTGGAGAAGAATTTCAGGATCTGCTGAATGGAGTGAACGGTCTGATGAGTACAGAATATGGGCTGAAAGTAAACAGAAGAGAGACGAAAGTTGTGCGGAGTAACAGAAACGAGATTAGCGATAAACTTACCAACTTAATTGGTGGTCGTGAAAAGTTAAGGAATATTCTGCTACCTTGGAATTAAAATAACACACGATGGAAGGAGAAAGGAGGGTATAAAAAGTACACTGGAACAGGAAAAAGGGAATTCCTGGCCATTAGAAGTCTGCTAGCATCAAACATCGGCCTTAATCTGAGGAAGAAATTTCTGAGAATGTACGTTTGGTGCACAGCATTGTATGGTAGTGAATCATGGACAGTGGGGAAACCAGAATCAAAGCTTTTGAGATGCGGTGCTATAGAAGGACGTAGAAAGCTAGGTGGGCAGGGATGATGAGGTTCTCCACAGAATTGGCGAAGAAAGGAACATTTTGCAGGCACTAACAAAAAGAAGGGAGAGGGTTATAGCGGACGTGTTAAGGCATGACGGAATGACTTCCAACGTACCGGAGGGAGTTGTAGAGGGTAAAAACTGTAATCGAAGACAGAGATCGGAAAACATCCGACAAACAATTGAGAATGTAAGGAGCAAGTGCTATACTGAGAGAGGTTGAGGTTGGCAACAAAAGAGGAATTCGTGACTGGCCAAACTCCCCTCGTGTTTGGGACTGCTTGTCTTAGCTGCCTCACCCTGCATATATTTTGCACGTTTCCACCCATGTCCATTCTGTGCTTCACTTCTAATGACCTTGCATTTCTCCCATCAGTATGTTGGTCTGAGTAGTCACGCAACAACGTTCCGTTTTGAGTAACTGTGTTATTTTGTTGGACATTCGAAATGAGCCATTTGTTTCCGGTTCCGCAGTGGGAGAGGGTTACGCCAGAAATCAGCCGTCCCTGGCTGCGGGACAGGGCCGAGGTGGCTGGCGGAGGGTGGTTGCGGGGGCGCCGGCTCTTAACGAGCGAGCGGGTCGTCCAGTATTGCCGCCAAGTTTTCTCATTAAGCCGGCGAGGGGGCGCGGGGCAGTGGCGGCGAGGAAAATGTAAATTTGAACAGCCGTCGAGCTGGTGCGCCGGCCAGTCACAGCCGTCGCGACAGGCTTTCGTGGAAACTTCGTTTTACCTCCCCCGGACACAATCACGTCCTACGACACAATTATAGCTGTTGCCTTCGCCCTACACCGTCCAGCTTAAGATGCCGTCACTCGTCGACGGACTTTAGGGAACAAAGTGTTCATCACAGCCGTTGTCTAAGCAAGCAAGTAATGGAGTCGCAAACGCGTCGTCGGTGTGTGATATTGCGTTGTCCTGCATAGAACATCCGTAGCGCTTTTCCCTAGGCTATAAAGTAGTTTTCCAGCTTCAGTCACTTTTATTTTCCACTAGTCGTCAGATCACCGAAGTTAAGCGCTATTGACGTGGGCTAGCACTCGGATGGGTAACCATCAGGCCTACCGTGCGCTGTTGGCGAGCGGGGTGCACTCAGCCCTTGTGACGCGAAACTGAGGAGCTACTTGACTGAGAAGTAGCGGCTGCGGTCTCGTAAACCTGGAGAGTGGTGAGTTGACCACGTGCCCCTCCATATCCGCATCCAGTGACGCCGGTTGGCTGAGAATGACACGGCGGCCGGTCGGTACCGTTGGGCCCTCATGGTCTGTTCGGGCGGAATTTAGAATTTAATTGTCATGACGTCGTTTCGACAACATGCCACAGTCATTAGGTTAGACGTGTAACTTCCTGGCAGATTAAAACTGTGTGCCGGACCGAGACTCGAACTCGGGACCTTTGCCTTTCGCGGGCAAGTGCTCTACCAACTGAGCTACCCAAGCACGACTCACGCCCCGTCCTCACAGCTTTACTTCCGCCAGTACCTCGCCAGGTCCCGAGTTCGAGTCTCGGTCGGGCACACAGTTTTAATCTGCCAGGAAGTTTCATATCAGCGCACACTCCGCTGCAGAGTGAAAATCTCATTCTGGAAACATCCCCCAGGCTGTGGCTAAGCCATGTCTCCGCAATATCCTTTCTTTCAGGAGTGCTAGTTCTGCAGGGTACGCGGGAGAGCTTGTGTAAAGTTTGGAAGGTAGGAGGCGTACTGGCGGAAGTAAAGCTGTGAGGACGGGGCGTGAGTCGTTCTTGGGTAGCTCAGTTGGTAGAGCACTTGCCCGCTAAAGGCAAAGGTCCCGAGTTCGAGTCTCGGTCCGGCACACAGTTTTAATCTGCCAGGAAGTTTCATATCAGCGCACACTCCGCTACAGAGTGAAAATCTCATTCTGGAAACATCCCCCAGGCTGTGGCTAAGCCATGTCTCCGCAATATCCTTTCTTTCAGGAGTGCTAGTTCTGCAGGGTACGCAGGAGAGCTTCTGTAAAGTTTGGAAGGTAGGAGGCGAGGTACTGGCGGAAGTAAAGCTGTGAGGACGGGGCGTGAGTCGTGCTTGGGTAGCTCAGTTGGTAGAGCACTTGCCCGCGAAAGGCAAAGGTCCCGAGTTCGAGTCTCGGTCCGGCACACAGTTTTAATCTGCCAGGAAGTTTCATATCAGCGCACACTCCGCTGCAGAGTGAAAATCTCATTCAGGTTAGATGTGTGTTAATTTTTACTTTGAGATCTACTTCATGGGTGTGCCAGTGAGGTATGTAGGCCTAACGAAAAATTTGTCCCCGTGCACCTTAAGGTAGTTTAATGTTTAAATCTTCTCAGTGATTTCTGTACTTACATCTATGCTGAATGTATCCCTATCTGGCAGTTAGAGCACAAGTACAAACGTAACGCCCCCTAGCACATCGCCGTCTGTCCTGCACGTTATGTGGGGAGGCGAAAACTTCCGACACTTCGCCGCCTACCCGTGGTTTCGGCGTCTTGCAACCGCTTCCCACAGTTCTTCACGACAGCAGCACCCAAAAAACCTTGCCGCTTTCGAGAAGCCATAACAAACCGCCACTTGTCAAAGTCGCTTAAGCTATGTATACACGTGAGAGTTTTCAAGTCTCAGAGAGCTTTTGCGAGCTACAAGTGTCGTGCAAACGGCGGCGAAAGTCAACTCGCCGCTAGTATCCGAAAGTGGGGCAACATTTCAAATAGTCGCTCCTGCGAGGCTGTGCCTTTAGAACCTCCATCTGCATAGAGGTGCTCTCAGGCAGGGAAAACTACGCCGGCGTTGTCGGAAGAGCTGAGAGTATTCGGAGCCTGCAGGGCGGCCATATTGCGTCCCAGATTTGTACAGCACGGCGTCGTGGTAATATATTTTGCATTCGTGCACACATTAAATAATAGTACTCAAGAAACCGCGGGTCTCAGCCATAATATGTAGCTTTCGTATGTATCCGACAGAAAAAATCGCCCTTTTTACCTCCTAAGCGAAAAAAAAGAGCTGTTAGCATATCACGAAATTTCTACACTTAAATAACACTGCGCAGCGGATAGCACATAAAACATCGTAGACACACTGTATAGAATTAACAAACGGAAGTACAAGAAATTGTCATTCAAGTGCCTCGATTGCATGTTGATATGAATGGAAGTCTAGAGCTCTGTCCACTGCACCACATTAACACTGAAATGCTCCAGTCTGTGCACACACGTACCAACACTGTTACTGTCACGATGGATACGCACTGTGAGTGAATGTCAGCGATGTGTCGGCAGAAACAGTAATGAAGAAAGCCGCCAAGCAGTGGATCCAGGACGAAGTTGTGCATTTAATAATTTTGTGCGAGGAAAGGATGGTACTGGAGTACAGGAACTGAGATAAGAAGCAAAGTATGTTGGCAGAAATGGCTACAGTTTTTAACACCTCCACAGAAGAAATTGGCCAGTTTTATAACATAGATTAATTAACAAAGAGAAACAATTGAAGTTACATTGGAAGTAGTCGTTTTGGAACTCGGAAAATTGGCATTTAACTTCAAGTAATGCAACTGTACCTATAGTTTTACGTGACGTGATATTTATTAATTATGTTATTGCAGTGGCTGTTGAAGAACAGAGCTTCAGGAGTTTGCGTGTCGTTCCCTAAGTCAATAGAAGTAAAAACGTTCAAATAAATGTATGGCTCGAAATGCTTCATTTACCAAATATCCGCCGTATTTGGCTTTTGAGCGTCTGTGCGTATCAAGATGAAACTGGAGTAATGTTATTTCACCGTAATTGTTGCTTGAAATACTAAAGAGAATAAATGTACAGGGTGACAGTTATTGAACTATATAAAATAGAATCGCCATAACTACTGAACAGTTTGCGTTAGGACGTTCAAACTGCATGGTTGACCGCGGGGCATGACGGGAATTTGTGTGCGCTGTATAGTTTGTTTCAGCGACGAAACCCACTTACATTTCGGGATTGAGAAGTCTCTTCACCCTCAACGGGTGACTGTGTGGTGTGCAGTGTCCAGTCACGGAGTAATCGGTGCGATGTTCCTTGATGACACGGTGACTACTGAACAGTACGTGAAGGTTTTGGAAGATGATTCCATCGCCGTTTTCCAAAGTGACACTGATTTCGACAAGATGTTCATGCAAGACGGAGCTCCACCCCACCGGAGCAGGAGAGTGTTTGATGTCCTGGAGGAGCACTTTGGGGACCACATTCTGGCCCTGGGGTACCCAGAGGACACTGGCATGGGCCTCGATTGGCCGCATATTCTCCGGATCTGAACACATGCGACTCCTTTCTGTGGGGCTATATTAAGGAAAACCTCAAAACCATTGCTGAGATGAAAACTGCCACTCAGGTCGTCATCGACAGCAACGATGTTCCGGCACTTCAGCGGGTCATGCAGGATTTCGCTATTCGTCTGCGTCACATGATAACTAATGATGCAGATACATCGAACATGTCATAACCGAAATCCGAATATCTGTAGTGACGTTTGCATGTTGAATAAAGTGTGTGCACGCTGTAGTTTGTAGCTAATTTACGTATTTTTTCGTATAGTTCAATAATTGTGACCCTGCAGCTGATCTAGAAATCTTACAAGTAAACGTACCAAAGGACGCATCTCGATTTTGATCGCCTTTGAATATGTTGTAGTGTAGAGCAAAATAAGAGACACGATTTTTTATCCGTGGCCATACGGTTGTTAAAGGAGTGGAACACACCTTTGAAAAGAACTGCGTTTAATACACTAATACACAAAAAAAAGACGAACCACAAAGGAGTTGTGCAAATTGGTCACAAATTGATATTCACTCAGGGATCGTCGGAAAAAGCAGATTTGTAAACTTTGGCTGCAATTTCACCGCGCGGGCGCGCTGCAGCGATATAACGATATTTCTAGCTCATTTCTGACATATACCTATTTGGAATATCACTTGACCATGTATGACCGAATTTGGTATTAACAATGCTATACGTTTTGGTGTTAGTCAAATGTCGAAATAAAAAACTGACTTGTCGGGGAGGGTATTTTTTTTTTAAAGAAAAGACTTTCCTCGACAAATCTCGGTGCACCATTGTAACGTACATTAAAAACCACACAACTTTTATTTGAAGCTTTTCAACGGTATTCATTCAGAAATATTGAACTCATTTTTTTCAGGGTGCGTTTCACCCTCTTAACGGACATATGGGCACGAATAAAAAAATGTGTCCCTTTTTTGCTATAACATATTCATAGCCTATCAAAATCGGAGTGTATCACAGGGATAGGTTTACGTGTTAATGTCACAAGTAGTCTGTGATTAACAGAAATAGATTTACCCATAATACTGTCTTGCTTGGCAATTTTGGATCCAGGTATAAACAGTATATCTTACATCTCCATAGCTGTCATACTCGTAAAATTTCGATACTCTTGCGGATTTGCCATCTCCAAAATCATACTGCCTCCTAATCCGGTCTTTTATCCATCAGGAACACGGTCGGTAACTTTTTTCCCCGTCAGCACGACACCCTTCAGTCGCAACCGCTACCTTCATGCACAGAATTACGACAGAAAAATATCACCCAAAGATTTTCTACTCTGAAGCAGTCATTCAGTTGTCGACCTCGTACACGCGATCGATCAGTTACGCGTGGATCACAGCAGATATTTGGGATTGGAGATTATGTTGCATGTTTTCTGGGCAAGGTAATTCACTCTGAGACAAAAAAAAGAAAAAAAAACCGACGCACCACAAAGGAATTTTCAGAATTGGGGACAAAACTGTATATGTGGTATACATGTACTCGAACATAAAAACAAATGAATACAGTTGCAGAAAATGTGGATGATTTATTAGAGAGAAACAACTTCACAAATTGTGCAAGTCAGTAACGCAGGAGGGCATTCAACAAGTCCGTCAATCAACGCCAAGCCGCATAACTGACTACATAACGGGCAGAGGTGGACCATCGCGTTACTGACTTGCTCAGTTTATGAAGCTCTTTCTCTTGAATAAATCATCCAATTTTTCTGAAATTGTAATCACTTGTTTGTACATGATCTACCAGGTTCCGTCCCATTCGGATAACTCCTTCGCGATACGTCGTCTTTGTTGCCTAGATTATACCCGCTTTTAATTTCGATACTGGCCCCGTAATTAGTTTTCGAGAAAACCGTGGCTGAACGACCCCCTAGTCGCATCCGACACAGCGACATTTTTTTTCCGGATCAGACCAGAGAGGGTACGTTGCACCCGGATGTGGCCCCAAATAAACGCCTCACCGCAGCTGGGGGCGGCATTCAGGCGGGTTAATAGCCTCTACCGCTCGCCCACCCCACCCCACTGCCACTGATCATAGATATTCACCGCGGCGGGGCAGTGTGTACGGACAAAAGAATTGACGAAATAACGGCGAGTGGATTCGGTGCGCGCGACGAGAGAGGGGTGGAAAATCGAGCGCTTTTTAACTAATTGCGGCGGAATAGTTTCATAAATCGACGCGTCGGTTAGCCGGGGGAACTGAATAGCGGCGGCTGCGCCAGTGCAATTTCTGCAGCTATTTCCCCTGACTGCCCGGACCGCGTAATTCCGTTCGGTGAACCCGCCAACAATGGCCGCTTTGGAGTAAATACCGTACCCTCCCTATTGTTCCCTCCGAATTAATACCGTGGCGGGGAGACAGTGGCGGCGCTTTGAAGACCTCCTGCAGCCCGGCAGCAAGTGTCTGCACCCGCGCCCAGCCGCCGGAAGCTGATGTGACTTTATTGCTAGTACAGGGGAGGCGGGAGCGGCTTCCTAACACATCAGACACGAGAGAGGCGGGTCGCAGCTAGGGACGGAAATTACGCACCTAATGGTTTGTTTAAACCGTAATTGCACTCCCCCATATGAGTGGTTGGGATGTCCGAAACTCATTTCAGTACCCTTCAGCCGAGAAAATATTTTGAAATATACAATACTTACTGTACCGGTACCGTAAAACTGGGCAACTTTGTGACGATTCTATCACTTTATGGAACGCAACATTATAAAAGTATTTACTGTGACATTTAATTTCCACTTATATGGGGTAATATAACATTTATCCTTCAATATTGATAGAAACAACGGTTTTGTATGCAATTAGATATTCGGGATGTGAAATATTAACTGTCAAAAAGTCACCCACCAGTTCGGGACCACGTTGTGACTCGAAGCCTAAGACAGGGAAAAGAGACGCGCTAACCCTGAGTATCTTTATGACATACAGCAATAACTTCGTTACAAATTATTGTGAATTTTGTTTTATCCATATGAAGACAAGCATTTGTCACAAATTTGCCCAATTTGGTGAGATTTATTTATTTTCTAATTTTCTTTCACTCCACGTACTTACAGTCCTATCCTCACTGAAACAATATAAGAAAGGAAGGAAGATCTACATTAAGCAAGGTGATTAAACAATACATTCATTACACTTACTCGTATTTACGCGTCTGTTCGATGGAAACGAATCAGGAAAAAAACAGCTCACAAAAAATTCACACAATATCCTCAAAGCAAGGTTATAAGTTCAAACTGTGAGCCACTTTCTTAAAAGTTGTAGGGTTTCAGGTAAAACAATAATACATTTAATACAATATTCTGCGCAACTGTATGTTATACACCGACGGAAAAAATCGCAACACCCAAAGAAAAAAAAGTCAAGTATTGAAATTTATGGAATACATTTGTCTAGGTAACCCATTTAAGTGATTAACATTGCAAGATCACAGGTTAGTGTGAGCGCGAGATAAACGATTGCTGATGTGAAATGCTAGTACCACAATAATCGATGTAACCGCCAGAATATTGAATGCAAGCATGCAAACGTGTGTGCGTTGTGCTGTACAGATGCCGGATGTCGGTGTTTGGGATGGAGTTCAATGACCGTTGCACTCGGTCGGTCGATGTAGGACGGTTAATGACGTTGGTGTAGTTTTCCCATGGTGTCCCGTATGTGCTCGGCTGGAGACAGATCTGGTGATCGAGAAGGTCAAGGCAACATGTCGACACTGTGTAGAGTGCCGACATGTTTCATTGACCTATGGAGAGGGGGGGAGAGAGAGAGAGAGAGAGAGAGAGAGAGAGAGAGAGAGAGAGAGAGAGAGCGGGAGAGGTAGTGATTGAGGGGAAAGGGAGGAGGAAGAGAGGGAGGGGGAGAGAGGGAGGGGGAAGAGAGGGAGGGCGGGAGAGAGAGAAAGAGAGGGAGGAAGGCAGGAAGCAGATAGGTGGAAAGAATACAGTGAACACCTCTTGGAGGGACAGGAACCGCCTAATGACGTCATGGAAGAAGAACGAGGTGTCGATAAGGAAGACACAGACGGTCAAGTATTGGAGTGAGTGTTGCCAGAGGTTTGAGAGGCTGCAGAGGGCGGAGCTGCGCTCACCTGATGATGAAGGCGGCGGCGACGTTTCGGACCCTGGGACACCTCAGCAGCGCGACGACGGTGAGCAGGTTGCCCAGCACGCCCACCACCAGGATCGTGATGGTCGCCACCGCCGCGAACGTGAGCAGCGGCCGCGGGAAGCTGCTGGCACACACCACACGCCACCGCGTGGCCGTCAGCATAGGTACAAGCGAGAGGAGCGACTGGAGGAGAATGGAGCAAGCAGATAACTTTAATACGGCTGAATACCTGGGCGCTTAATGACAGAGTTCTCCAGGGTGCAAAAAACAGGTAGGCACTAGACGGAAGACACATTTACAACACGGCTACCGTCCATGTGCAGGGGGCCTTCAGCACGGCTGCTCATCAATGTCTGTAGTCCTTCAAAGATCGCCGGCGTGCTCCGAATGCACTGACAAGCATCCAAACGAAACTATACGGCTCCAGGGACCTTGTCAAGTCTCAAACATCTATGGCGTATGTATGCAGACTGAAGCAATGAATGAAAATCTGTACCAAGGCTGGGATTCGAACCCCGCTCTCTTGGTCACTAGGCAGATGCGCTAACCATTACACACTTGTCGCAGACGATTTGGCCACTCAAAGGAGTTTAGGGTAGTTGTGCAAAGCCACTGTGCTAGGGTGGCTTAGTGATTAGCGCGTCTGTCCAGTGAGTAGCACACACGGGTTCGAATCCCGACCTCGATACACTTTTCATTTGGCGCTTCAGTATGTTTATATAAACCCACAATGTGTTACCAGAGTTGATCGGCACTGTCAACAGGGCTGGAATACGCCAAAGTGTCGATGTCTGGGAAAGGTGTCCAAGTGAAAGGTTTGCTGTAATGTGTCTGCCCTCAAGGGCACATCTGTACTCTGCCGTAACGTGTTCTTTACTCAGTCGTGATACGTCATACCAGGGAAGGAATTGGTTCCTCGACCGGTGTCTGACAGGATTATATGCTTGTTTCCTTGTCCTCTAATCGCTCCTTTCTGTTGAACCTATAATGTCAAACACTCTCCAGAATAAAATGATACCAGCAAACTTCAAGGGTGAAATGTAACATGATCACAGAGAAAACTAGTAGATATAAGAAAGTCTTTAATAACAATGTTTTTTTTTTGTTTCTTGGCCAGTTTAGATCTACAGGCTCACCATCAATAAGGTGCTGGGCACAATTAAAGGGAGGCGAGAAGAAATGGTTCCTGAGTTAGCATCTCTTGTGATGGACAACGCGACCAGCAAGTTATCGCGAGACAGTATCTGTTGCACAGTTGAGTTTATCCCATACTGTCAACGTTACATTTTCATTGTACTGCGTTATTTGACTGGAATAAACGTCTTCCAATAAACTACCATCGTTTCCCAGGTTTCTCTGATCTCAGGGTAGGGCCAATGACAGATACATATGCTGATGATCGTTTAGGTTAAAACCTCTCATAAGACAAAAGGAAAAATTTGCGATTAGAAACTTCAAGGGATTGTAGAATGTAGATGGTTTCTTGAGGAACAAATTAAGGATAGGAGCTTTTGTGTACCACAGCCCAAGACTGACGGAATGAATATAAATAGAGTACTTAAGTACTGGTACTTAAAACCATGCACTTACACGAAACAAAAATGTGTGAATTCGTAAGGGACCAAACTGCTGAGGTCATCGGTCCCTAGACTTACATACTACTTAAACTAACTTATGCTAAGAATAACATATACACCAAAGCGAGAGGGAGGACTCGAACCTCCGGCGCGAGGGGTCGCACAATCAGTGACATGGCGCCTCTAGCTGCTCGGTCACTGCACGCGGCACTTACACGCACATCTATCAAAGATACGTCAATTACACAACAGAAACATTTTTTATCTTGTCTTATGGTTCCTGAGTCTCAGACAATGTTTCGCAAAACTTGTACAACTGCAGTTAGAAACAAAAGATTAGAATATGTCGTCTCGTCTGTGTAGCAGGTAATCGTAAGAATGCCAAAGATAGTTAATGTAATATGTAGTCAGTGAGTTCTCGGATGGATTGCTCGGAATTTTCTTTTGGTACCGCCATTTCTCGACAACGGTATTGTCGACAACGCAACGCGGTGACAACAGATTTCAGGTTTCAGCAAGTGGCCTCAGACTGAAGATGACTACAAGCGGATCGTAACCTGTTACAGGATCCTGAAATACTCATTTGATTATGTAGCAAAAATATAAAAAGAATTAAAGAAAGTAGTTGGTTCAGTTAGTCATATTTACAAATATAACCCATATGATAGGCAACGATGTGGTAAAGTACCGAATGCCTCTTAGAAATGTAGAGAGGAGAAATGTACCTACTTGTTTATCAGTGTCTCCTGTTGGCGAGTTTCGTTTTGCTATGGTGGTGAAACGCTCTTGATTTTTTTGAAGCATATTTTCCTCTTCGAACGTCATAAGTTTTTAGCTTAGCGTATGATAGGATCCACACACACACACACACACACACACACACACACACACACACACACACACATGCTTCCTCAGCTCCTTCTTCAAGGCAAGCAATAAGCTTCGACGAACTTGAATTGCATGAACCCCTACACGTGAGGCAACCCGCGTAGCAGTAATGACGGCAGGGTTATCTGCAACGTAGGCGCTAACATGAACCATCCTCGCGATAAGGCATTGTGTAGCGGGGGTCTTGGCCGGAACTGGGGGGACATGACGCGTATCTGTGTAGCGGGCGCTGGCGAGTAAACTGCCGACGGTAAATCACACACCGGCACAAAGGGCGGCAGATAATGCGAGCGCGACGCGCTGCTCCGCTCCCCTTCCCTCCCAGGGGGCGTAACCCGCGCACGCACGCGCACGCCCTGACCGTGAGTTGCGTTGTCAGCTCGCGATGCTCCCCCTGCCGGTGGCGGCAAATTACCGCGGCCACACCCACCGCCAGCACCGGACGGCCGCCTGGGGAAATGCCGCCAAGTGCCGGAAGTGATAAACACACGCGCCGCTGTCTGCACTCAGTGCGCACTTGCTGCAGGTCTGCGCTATCACCACGTGAGCCGCCCCCCCCCCCCCCCCACCCTGCGTATCAGACAGTGGCTGCTTGCTCAGTTCACGTGACGGTCGCAGTGCTGTGGAAGCAGAGAACCGCTCGCCGCTGCTGAGGAAAATGAAACTCGGTAACGGATGCCTATGCCTATATCTATGCCAGGGACGCGAAAAACCCCACCGGTTGTCAATCGATACGGAATTTCAGTTCTCAATAACCGGTACTTTTCGGTATATGTTATAACAAGATTATTTTTATTTTTTACTGATGACCGTACGAAAACTCCCGATGTATCAATTTTCCATAACAGCAGTACTAAAGCTTTTTTATTTTTAAATGAAGACTTTTTTTAAACTCGTGATGTTTATTGATATAATTTTCATTCCTTCAAAATATTGGCTTATTGCAGAAAATGGGAATAGCGGCCAGTGCTGTTTTAATAATAACGCCGACAGCTAGAATCGAGCAACAAACACTTGACATAAGAGCCGGCAGAGCACTGCTGACACAGTAATGTAGCATTTTGATGTTGCTTAGCAACTGACGCTACATTCAATCACATCGCAGATGTGTTTGGTCGGGTTCTGATATGGCGATTTGAAGGACCAGCACAGCAATTGGAACTCGGCACTGTTGCCCTCGAACCACTCCGTGTTATGGCGCATTATCTTGTCGAAAAGTGCCACTGCCGTCGGAAAACATGAGGTCTGCAACCAGTGTACGACACTCCTTGGCCACCACGGTGCCTCGCACGAGCTCCACTGGACCTATGGATGCCCACTTGAATGTTCTCCAGAGCATCAGAGCATAATGGAGTCACAGCCAGCTTGTCTCCATCCCGCAGTGCAGGTGTCAAGGAGCTGTTCTCCTGGAAACGACGGATTCGCCCCATCCCCCCCCCCCCCCCAATAGCCGTGATGAAGGTATTGACATTCATCAGAACGTGCAACACTCTGATACTGCGCCAACGTGCAGTGTCGATGGTCACGTTCCGATTTCAGTCGTTGTTGCCGATGTCGTGGTGTTGTTATTAGCACAAGCAGGGGTCGTAGGCTGCACAGGAGAATTGTTAGGAGTGTTTGGTGCACTGTGTGTTCACACACACTTTCTGACTTTGCAGCATTTAAGTCGAATGTAAGTTCAGCTACAGTTTTCCAACTGTCCTGTTTTACCAGTGCCCGGCCTACGACGTCCGACATACGTAATGACGGGCGGCCGCCCAACCCGACGACAGCTGGACGTGGTTTCACCTCGGTTTCGCCACATGTTGAAACGCTCACCACAGCATTCCTCGAACACCCGGCAAATCGTGCGTTTTCAGAAATGCTCGTGCCGAGCCTCCGGGCCGTCACAGTCTGCCCTCGTTCAAACTCAGACAGACCGCGCGCCTTCCCCACTCCACACGCGGACAGCACGCTCACTGGTACTACGTGCGCTGTGCGTGTGTCTGACTGGCAGTCGTTCCTCGCCAGGTGACGGTGCTGTCGCCTGGACGGATTTGTATCGATAGTAGTTTGGTGGTCATAACATTCTGGCTGATCATTATGTATATGGCAGTGAGAAGCATACTATTTCTGCAGCATGGGTTACTACGAAAATAGGAATCTTGAAATTATAAACAGCAATGGACACTCTGAGACAAAGTGTTTTGTTTTCTGCAAATAGGGATCGCGAATCGCTCCTTAGTGACAAATACTTCCACTTACGAAAAAAGTGACGAGAGGAGTTTGACAAGAACTGTGTTTACAGAATCGGCGTTCATTGCTACGGAGCAGATTTTCCTTCTCCAAAAAGAGTCGCAGTACGAGATCGATAATTCTGCCCTGTAATCACGTACATCTGCCCGCCGGCCCTTTCTACTGCAATATTTGACGTGTCTGTGTTATACGACGTATTGTGAAATGTTCTTCAAACTCGCACGCATGTCGGAAGGACATTGCGTGGTACATCGTATAACACATCGTGTAATACGGTTTCGTGGTATGCACAGCATAGCGGCTTTGCAGATCAGAGGCTTTGATACGAAAAGGGAGAGCAGCGGCTCGGGTCTCGGGGACGAAGTTGGCGAGGCGCAGGTGGGGGAGGGGAGGGGAGTGGTGAAGGTGTGGGGCGGAGGGGTCTTGTGACGGCGCGCGACGCGAGGGGAGCGCCAGCAAGATGGATGGCCGCTTCGCCCCTGGAGACGCGTCTGCCCCGCCGTGTTCGCAAATCGCTGCCTCGGCCTGCGAGAGGCGCCCGACACCTGGCCCGGGCGTCCTGGATCTGGTATCCGCAAGGATGGCGGGGGCGTCTCCAGCCAGCGGCGTGCTGCTGGAAGGGAGGCGTACGTACAGCGTACACTGCTCCCGCCATTCCACCTGAGATCTGCTAGCAGGCCGTGCCGCAATCCGCAATCATTACGTGAAGGGTGGGTAGTAGCGGTCACGTAAACTATCCACATCTACATCTGTACGTCGAGGGCCTCCTTGCGGTGTGTGGCGGTGGGTACATTGTGTACCGCTGTCACATCCCGCCTTTCCTGTTCCACTCGTGTACGCTTCGCGGAAACAAGCACTGATGCTAAGTGGGCTCGAATCCCTCCCATTTTATCTTCGTGGTATTTCCGCGAGATACATTTAGGAAGAACCAAAATACTCCGTCGTTCTGCTAGGAACGCACGTTCTTTGGCACTTCACGGCAAACCACACCGTGATACAGATCGCCTCTCTCGCAACATCTGCCACTGCAGTTGGCTGAGCATCTACGTGACGTTTTGGTGATTACTGAATGATTGTCGGAAAGGCACACTCAGCATACAGAATAGTCAAAATAATGTTCCGTGAAATTATAAGCAAGGGCCGTAAGTTTAAGACTTCAACGGAAATTCCACTGTTAAATGCAGAGCAGAGAGCGAGATGTAGAAACACTACACTGAAGGCCTCTGCGAGGGGGAAGACGTGTCTGGTGACGTGATGGAAGAAGAAAGAGGAGTCGATACGGAGACTGACGAAAAAATGAATGTGGAAAACCAACATTCGTCCATTAGTGCCCACGTATGGTTCCGTGCTACGTTCCGTAGTGCTTTTATTCATCCCATGACCATAGGACGATTGTTCCTCGTAAAATTTTATCTTAATGCCAAATGTGTGCATTAATGGACGAATGTGGCGTTCCCACATTCATTCTTACGTCAATGTGATGATGCCCCAAAAGGGTGAAACGCGTCATTTTCTGTAAATAAAAAGAAAAATTTTGCAACCGAGACTGTCTTATTTCAAGAAATTCACAACCGCTTGCCATACCAGGCGCCAACCGCGGAAATATAACAAGTTATCCATTACTTTATAAATTTATAAAGCTCATTGTGACAAGAATATACGTTGTTGATTTGTTTAACAATATTTTTCAATGATTTGCATTTTAGTCGTTCAAAATTTTGGACTGCTGCGTAGGACACTTTTTACAAACAAGTTGCCATTGGACGGATATTTATTCGCTACTGTTAGTACCTGATAAAATAACATTTGGAAATCCGTCACCGTAGTCACCAACTCTGCGGTGTCCTTTTTCGCGAGAAGTGTGCTGTTATGTGGTCAGCGCAGTCGATGGGACACTTTCCTGACTGGTGCGCTAACTTCACTGAATGACGTTGCCAGGAAAGAAGGGAGGTTAGAGTTCAGCGTCCTTTAGACAGCGACATTATTAGAGATGGAGCACAAGTTCCGATCACAAAAGGATGTGGAACAGGAATTTGGTCGTGTCCTTTTCAAAGGAACCATCTCGGCATCTGCCTGGAGTGATTTAGGGAAACTGCAGAAAACCGTAATTCGGGTGCACGAGAGTGCAGCGTGCTGACCGCTGCGCCGCGCCGCCCCATGTCGCAGGCAGGAGAGGTGGTGGTGGTGGTTAGTGTTTAACGTCCCGTCGACAACGAGGTCATTAGAGACGGAGCGCAAGATCGGGTTAGGGAAGGATTGGGAAGGAAATCGGCCGTGCCCTTTCAAAGAAACCATCCCGGCATTTGCCTGAAACGATTTAGGGAAATCACGGAAAACCTAAATCAGGATGGCCGGAGACGGGATTGAACCGTCGTCCTCCCGAATGCGAGTCCAGTGTGCTAACCACTGCGCCACCTCGCTCGGTGGCAGGAGAGGGCCAGACGCAGAGCCCTGGCTGCTCCTTCCCCGAGGAATACTTCATTAGCCAGCTATTTCGGCAACTACTGTTACGTAATGGCGAAATTCAGAGCTTGCGAAGCAGTTTTACCGCCCTTTCGAGAGAGTTGCGCAACGGTCCTCCCGAAATGAAGGCACCTGGCTGGGCGGTACCGATATGACGTCATCAGACGTCGTCTTGGCGATATTCTTAGCCGAGGCAATCAAACTCAGGCAGGCGTACAATGGCACGGTAGTGCTGCTTAAATATCTCGTTAACTGTCCAAAAAATTAGGAAGCGTGTAATAGACTCTTTATTCGTTTCTTCCGTACATTTCTGGAAAAGGCTAAGCAGTAATTTACGTGCGATGAAAAACACATTATATTCAAGGGGCGACTTGCTAAAATTTTATGACCACCTGCTTAGTAGCATCGAATCTGCGTGGAGCTGATTCGAGAAGTCTTTCGCAGGTTCGAATCCTGCCTCGGGCATGGATGTGTGTGATGTCCTTAGGTTCGTTAGGTTTAAGTAGTTCTAAGTTCTAGGGGACTGATGACCACAGTAGTTAAGTCTCATAGTGCTCAGAGCCATTGAACCATACGGGGCGGAGGTTTGTGGGCACAGAGTTGGCGCCATATGGTGTTTAGGATGAGTTCCATCGGGTTGAGATCGGGTGAGTTTTGAGAGTTCACTGTGGTGCTCCTGAAACCACTGTAGCACGGTTCTGACCTTGTGACACGGGCGGTCATCACACTGAAAGATGCCATCATCTTTGGGGAAGGATGGTGAAGAGATGCAGCTTGTCCGTAATGACGTTCTCGTAGTCCACAGCTCCGCACATCTACACAGATACTTTGCACGCCACGTGGTTTTTGGCGGATGGTACCTGTGCCACTACTAGTCATGTCCTTTGCCGTTCCATTCGCAAACAGAGCGACCTAAAATACGACTGTCTATATCCTTCCGTACGAGTCCTGGTTTCTCGTATCTTCTCTTCGAGCTCCTTACGCGAAATGTATGTTGGCTGAAGTACTAACCCTCTGCACTCAGCCTCAAGTGCTGTTTCTCTAAATTTTCGTTTCCTCCAGTGACTCCCATTTGAGTACCCGTAGCATCTCCGCAATACTTGCGTGTTGTTCCAACCTACCGGAAACAAACCTAGCAGCCCACCTCTGCATTGCCTCGATGTCTTCCTTTAATTTGTCCTGGTGCGGATCCCAAATACGCCAACAGTACTCAACTATGTGTCGTATGTACAGTATGCTAGCGGCAAGACACAGTCAGTGCCTTCTCTGCGCGATAGCGAAATACTCTCGACGACAATGCTGCAAAACCACAGTTACTAAACACAACCTTTCGAAATTCCTTCACCAAAGAAGACGTAGTAAGAATTCCAGAATTCAAGCCGGCCGATGTGGCCGTGCGGTTCTAGGCGCTTCCGTCTGGAACAGCCAAACCGCTACGGCCGCAGGTTCGAATCCTGCTTCGGGCATGGGTGTGTGTGATATCTTTAGGTTAGTTAGGTTTAAGTAGTTCTAAGTTCTAGGGGACTGATGACCTCAGAAGTCCCACAGAGCCATTTGATTTGAACCAGAATGCGAATCAAGAACACCTGCCAACACCTGCCAACATAGGTAACATGAAAGTACGTATCCTCGGAATAGTGAAACGACTTAAATCACTTAGTAAAAGCAAGTCTCCCGGTCCAGACTGTACACCAGTTACGTTCCTTTCAGAGTACGCTGATTTAATAGCTCCACACTTAACAATGAGATACAACCGCTCGCTCGACGAAACATCCGTATCAAAAGGCTGAAAAGTTGCACAGGGCACACCAATATTCAAAAAAGTTTATGGAAGTAATCCATTAAATTAGAGGCCCATATCGTTAACGTCGATATTCAGCAGGATTTTGCAACATCTATTGCGTTCGGAGATTATGATTTACCTTAAAGAGAACGATGTATTGACGCACAGTCAATACGTATTTAGAAAACATCGTTCTTGTAAAAGACAACTAGCTCTTTACACGAAGTGTTCAGTGCTATTGACAAGGGATTTCAAATTTATTTCGTATTTGTAGATTTCCGGGAGACTTTTGACACTGTACCACACAAGCGGCTTGTAGTGAAATTGCGTGCTTATGGAATATCGTCTCAGTTATGTGACTGGATTTGTGATTTCCTGTCAGAGAGGTCACAGTAATTAACGGAAAGTGATTTCTGGCGTTCCCCAAGGTAGTGTTACAGGCCCTCTGCTGTTCCTTATCTATATAAATGATGTGGAAGACTTTCTGAGCCGCCGTCTTAGGTTGTTTGCAGATGACTCTGTCGTTTATCGACTAGTAAAGTCGTCAGAAAATCACAACAGATCGCAAAATGATTTAGAAAAGATATCTGTATGGCACGAAAATTGGCAGTTGACCTTAAATAACGAAAAGTGCGAGGTCATACACATGAGTGCTAAAAGGAATCCCTTAAACTTCGGTTACACGGTAAGTCACTCAAATATAAAGGCGTAAATTCAACTAAATACCCAGGAATCACAATTACGAACAACTTAAATTGGAAGGAACACGCAGAAAATGTTGTGGGGAAGCCTAACCAAGACTGCGTTTTATTGGCAGAACACCTAGAAAATGTAACAGATCTACTCATAAGAGTACCTACACTACGCTTGTCCGTCATCTTTTAGAATACTGCTGCACGGTATGGGATTCTTACCAGATATGACTGACGTAGTACATCGAAAAAGTGCAAAGAAAGGCAGCACGTTTTGTATTATCGCGAAATAGTGGAGAGAGTGTCACTCACATGATACGGGATCTGGGGAGGGGGGGGGGGGGGAGGATATCATTAAAACAGAGGCGTTATTCGTTGAGGAGAACTTTTTTAAGAAATTTGAATCGCCAACTTTCTACAACGAATGCGAAAATATTTTGTTGATGCCTTTCTACATAGGGAGAAATGATCGTCGTAATAAAATAAATCAGAGCTCGTCGTCTCTCTAACCATCAACAGTTGACAGTTGATGGTTGGAGAGATATGACAGTCACAGAGAACATTCATAAACCAGTTACGGCGCCACTGATGTGTCGTATATATGGATCGTGATAACCCCTTCAGCATCAACTAAAGCCTGAAGATGGCGTACTGAAGCGCCGAAACTGGTAGCTACACAATGAATGACATCATGATGACGGCTGTAGGCGTTTCATTTTCTTACAGCGGTAGAGGACTAGTCTAAGCATGACTGGAAAAACGCTCTGCCGAACCCTTAAGTGTGAATCGCAGAAGAGTGATGTAGATGTAGAACATCGGCTGTTACGCCCCTCTTTAACGGTGGCTGCGCACCAGGCCGACGCAATAAAGTGTAGAATGTAGGGAAGGCGTTAGTTTCATAAAACAGACGTCGCACACAGTCTGGGCTTTAGAGTTTGCGCCCTGCACCAGCGAGGTGAGAAGCACAGCCCTACAATTACTGGCCCGCGTCCCTCGTTCTGACGAGGCGTGTTAGAGGGTGAACATTTTGCGGATCGCTCACTATAGCTGGCCTTTCAGTCACCAGCCGGTGCGTGATTAGTGTTTCATTAGACCGTGGGGCGTGGCCGGACCCCTCCCCCCCCCCCCCTCCCACACACACACACACACACACTGCCTTCTGCTCCGGGGCGGAATCACACACCGCGGCCCACGTGACGTGACGTCACATAGGAGAGGCTCCTCCAGTTTTTTCCCTTTCCCTCTGCGGCCTCTCTGCGCTCATAGCCAGAGTGTGATTAATGAGGCCACGTTTTTTTTTTTCTTCCCGTCGCTTCCCTTCTGTTCAGCCTTCCCGGCTGAAAAGCCCTGCAGCGGCAGCTGATGGATTAGCGGCGCCGATGGACCGCCGCGCCAGGAATGCAGACGTGGCGGAAGAGGTGCGCCGAGACGCCTGCTCGCCACAGTGCGTACACGTGCGTGGGCGGCCGGCGCCACGCACTGGCGTCCACCGCCTGCGTGAGAACACCGCGGGACAGCCTCGTTCCGCACCGTGGATCCGAGCGTTGAGCGTGCAGAGTTGGTGACGTCATAGTGTGGGACAAGCACGTCGGGGAGTATTTCCAGACGTGCAGAGCAATATCTAACGCGTCACATATTCTGAACGAGCGTGTGAACGTTGAGCAGTGAGACGGCAGAACGCCACGTACCTCAGATGCACGCCATGTCGCTTCGGTGCAGAGGCGACGTATTGGCTCTCAGTTGAAGCCCATATCTGTATATAACGAAGACTGACGAGCTGTTGAAAAGGCGCCGTTAATTATATGGTTCAAATGGCTCTGAGCACTATGCGACTTAACTTCTGAGGTCATCATTCACCAAGAACTTAGAACTACTTAAACCTAACTAACCTAAGGACATCACACACATCCATGCCCGAGGCAGGATTCGAACCTGCGACCGTAGCGGTCGTCCGGATCCAGACTGTAGCGCCTAGAACCGCACGGCCACTCCGGCTGCCGTTAATTATATCATTCGCTGTAATGAAATAACGAGAAAGTTGCAGAGTTACAAGGTGAGACAAGATCACAAATAAAGAAATCAGGAAGCGAATGAGAACTGCGTCTTACATCACCTAAGAGGGATAAAAACGGTATTTAAAATGGGTTGGGCATGTGATGAGATTAGGGGATGAACGATGGCGAAAAAAGTACAATGTTGGCAACTTCAATACAAGGGGAAAAGAGGAGGACGGCGTGCAGATTGGAAAAAATCAGAATAGACATGGAAGCATTGTGAAAGAATATGTATAAGAACCGAGGCGATAGGAATCAGTTAGAGGAGAATAGACAACGAAGCATTGTGAAACAAGATTTAAATAAGAACCGAGACGCTAAGAAAAGAGATTGCAAGAAACGTGACAAAGGGCTGAAAACAACGCGCGAAAAAAGTTAGAGGAAACTAGAAGTCTGGTGTTTTCCGATATTATTTTAACTCTTTCAGACTCGGTAAAGGAGTCGGAAGATAAGTTGGATAGAATCGATAGCGTCTGGAAAAGACAGGTTAGAAAGGCAAGCAAAGGTAATATCGTAAGTTGAATGGTCTGGATAGCGTCTTGAAAAGGAAGGTTATAACATGAACATCCACTAATCAAACAAAGGTAATGCTGTAAGTTGAATGGAATGGATAGCGTCTTGAAAAGAAAGTTTATAATATGAACTTGACATAAGCAAACAAAGGCAATGCTGTACAGTGAATTAAATCAGGCGATGCTGATGGAATTAGGAAGTGCGACACCACAATTAGTAGATGAGTTTTCACTGTTTTGACAACAAAGTAATTAAAGATGGCTGAAGTAAAGAGAATAAAAAATGCAGACTGGAAACAGGGAAAAAGCGATTCTCTAAAGAACGAGATTTGTTAAGATCTAATATACATTTAAATATTATGAAGTCTTTTTTTTTAAATTACACGGCTGGAGTACAGCCTCGTATAGAAGTGAGACGTAGACGTTAAGCATTTCAGACAAGAAGGGAACTGAAGCTTTTGAAATATGGCGAATGATACGTAGTTTGAATAACTAACGCAGAGGCACTGAGTCAATTTGGGGAGAAATTAAGTTACGGTAAAACCCGACTAACGGGAGAGATACGTTGACAGGACTAGGAGCTGCTATCTCTCAGAACTACAATTCGGTCTTACACTGTCTCTGAGGAAACTGAGTTTTCTAGAGTGGTTTGATAAATTTGTATTGTTCTTTTAACTTGTACTACAACATACCTCTGTTTCACGTTACAAGTCAAGAATTTTCGAATAAAACGTGAATTAAATACTAACAGTTTCAAGTTTGCTGTAAATCTGTTTATTTTTAAGTAACAGATAGGATGGCTTATGCGGTCCTTTATACAGGGTGACTTTTTACGCCGTGTACAAAGTTTAGGGATTGATCGGTGGGAGGATACGGAACAAAAAAGGTCTAATGAACTTATGTCCGGAAAGACATGGTTCCCTTGCTGGAGACTATTTATTCCGTCATACATTGTTACAGAGACTCCGGTCTAATACGTGCTGTACCATACAGCGATACTTACTGTACTTGTTGAATATGGCTTCCATGTGCCTCAACGCATGTGCATACGCGCCGCAGCATATTGTCTCTCACACGTTCACATCAGCCAGGCTGCATCCGAACAGCATCAAAGGCAACACAAATAAGCTGTTCCAGTGTCTCCACACCTGGAATGGGCTCTGCATACGCGACACTTTTGAGATAACCGCATAACCAGAAATCGCACTGGTTGAGATCCGGTGAACGAGAATGCCATGCAAGTGAACCCCCCTCGTCCGATCCGTCGACCAGGGAAGACACGACTGAGATGCGTCTGAATGTTAACAGTGAAATGGGCTGGAGAACCACCATGCAGCAGCCACATCAGTGGCACTTCTTCCAGCAGGGGAGGCAAAGTCACCCGCAAGAGACGCCGATAATTCCGGCCCGTTAGGCGCTGTGCAGGTAAGACTGGTCCCAAAACACGGTCGCCAATTACCCCGGCCCACACATTCCGGCTGCACCGATGCTGATGATTCGCTGTCACCATACCATGGGGGGTTCTGCATACTGCCCAGCAGATGACTGTAATGAAAGTTGAAGATGCCACTTCGCGTATAGGTGGGCTCATCTCTGAGTAGGATGGATGACACATATTCCAGGATCATGGTTGTCTGATGAAGAAACCAGCGACAAAACTGCTCCCGATGTGAAAATCCTCTTGCTAGTAAGGCCTGCACGCCCTGCATCAATAGAAAGAGTGATAGGGGTAGCGACGTTTGTCACGGAGACTGTTCCACACGGTCGCCTGGGTCTACTGTCAGGGCCAACTGCCTGGTACTGACACGGCGGTCGCATTCCACAGCCTTCGTCACATTTTGTTTCAAGTCTGGTGTCCGAACATTTCGGGTAGGTCCTCCATGAGTTTCTGCTCCCTGAAACTACCCTGTTATCACACAAACGGCGAAACAATGCTGCAAGCATTGAACGCTGTGGTTCTCGTCGGCGGGGACGGGTCTCGTGATACAACCTCGCCATTTGCTTTCCCCTAAGTACACACCATATCACATACACGAGTCATGTTCTCAGTAATACTACTCAAGTAGTATTACTACTCAAGTAGCATTACTGACAACATGACTCGTGTATGTGATGTGAGTTATATGTATTTGACGATACTGGTGCTGATTCCGCATTTAACATTTGACGATGCCACCATGGCTGCAGTACATTAGGACGTTGTTTTTATGAAGCAGATCTGATGATGATCATTAAAGACCGAAACCGGTAATCTGTTAAACAAAAAGATTGTGACCACAGACGTAAATTAAAGGAAACTTACAACTTTCCTTTATTTCAACGCACCCCTCTGCCCTCACTTATCAATACGAACCTACCAACAAAACGGCACAGTGCAGAAACTCACATAAAAGAAGAGTCTCGTTTTGACGACGCTATCGACATTCAAACCAGTGTGACGTGCGAACGTCATCCCAAAGAAGGACTTGTCCGGCGGTCTCTCGTGGTTGTATGAACGTTCTGTGCGTTGTACTCAAGTGGGGAGAGACCATGTAGAACAACTGAAGCATTAAAACCACAATCTTATCCTTTATCTGTTTTTATTAATGCTGTCTCTTTCTGTAAATCACTAATTTGACGCCCCACACCAGCAACGGAAATCCTACAGCGCGCTGCGACTGTTTCGTAATTTTCTAGTTCCCCCTACCCTACCGGAAGATGGGATTTCCCGAGCTCGCCCGGCCGAGCGTGAAATTGAAAAACGCATCATTTTCACTGCCGGTATTTTACGCTCCCTCCCTTTTATTTGCAGTAGCCGGCAGAGAACGAATTAGCTTCCCTTTATTTCAACGCGCCCCCTAGCTGTTCCCTCGCTTTTCATTTCATGAACTTTCCGTTTCTATAGCTCCTCCCCCTCTTCCAGCTCCGTCTTCCTCCCCTACGGAGACGCCCTGCACAATACAATAATGAACGCGCCGATGCGTCCGCAATTTGATGCCGCTCTGAATGACTTCCTGAAGCGCGCCACAGAAGAAATGAATTTACATGAAGCGAAGGGCGGAAGTATAGAGGAGACCAAGTTTTCCCCCCATCAGACAGACAGACAGACAGACAGGCAGGCAGGCGGGACACAACTTTACAGTGCTACCCCTGTCCAACACAAGTTTTCGGTGTTGCTGTAGAATTCCTGAATATTTAATACGATGTAGATACGTCTCGAAAGCGCGTGAGAGTGTTCTGCCTTACAATACTTTTCATTCCGTCGCTTGTAATAGAAGTTTAATATATTTTCATATTTCAATTTTAAATGATGGAATTCAGCTTTAACTTGCTCCAGCATTTTTCTAAAATTACAAACACTACTCCGCGAAATTATGGTTTTTCAAACTGTGAAAACATGTCCCAAGGTGCGAAGTGCTCATGTGCCCAGCAACAAATATTCTATTGAAATTCAAAAGCGTTGCAACCGCCAAAATTTTGTCAGCATCGTATTTAATCGTTTGTCTGTTACATTATCACTTTGTCACTCACCAATAACCAGTACGTGAAGTCAGATTCAACAGAACTATTACCAAAAGCCTGTTACAAGTTAAGTACATTTTGAAATAGAAACTATCCAAAACTAAAACCAATTTCCATTTTCAAGACAGTAAAATTATTACGACATTAAAGGAATTCAGTCCATTTGCAGTATCACACGATCCTTCGTAGAAGACCTCTTTGTGTGTCAAGGTAACAGACGGCGCACGACGAAGGAAGTGGGCCTTAACTGGCCATATGTTATATAATTAGTTCCAAAAACATAAAGCATTTTATTCACCATAAATTCTGTACCTGAAGAATCAACAATATAATCCAAATAGCTTTAATACATCTTTCAGTATTTAAGTGTGGAACGCGAAATATTTGCATTGCTGCACTATCGCAAGCTAATGTTTAATGGCAAAAAAAAAATGCGCAAAATAATGCAAACTGCCTATGGCGCATTCCTTCACGTGATTTTAAAGTGAGTCACTAGACTGAAGTGGCAAACCAAAAAACATCACGTGTTCTTACAGTAGCTACACTACCCTCCAAGTACAACGCTGTCTGCTACGGTCGTAGACGAACCGTTTGTATTTGGTCTCAGGACACGTATCAAAGCTAAAGAAAGAAGTTTTTGAGGGGGAAATAGCATACATAAATGGTGTATTCACATCTGAAGTCATGAAAGCGATTTATGAATCTATATATTTGAGTGATGTCCATTTGTCTGACATATATACTCGAATATGTAAATCCTGAAAGAGAATGATAGTTTTTTCGCCTTTATTTCAGTGCAGGTGCACTGATATCGTCCGAACTCGTACGAGAATCGATGACTTGAGAATATGGGGTCAATGGAGGAGGTACGCTGCATTGCACCTTGTGACACATTGGAAATTTGAGTTGCTCGGGGACCGTGTCCGGATAGCCGAAACGGTGCCGGCAGAGTAGCTCAGAAGGTTATCTGCCCTCTGTAGTAATAATAAAAAAAAAAACTTAGTGAATGGATCGACGATGAACTTGAGCGGGGGTCATAGGACGTCCTCCCCCCCTCCACCTCCCACCCCAACCCGAACGAATCCGACAAACAATAACGAACAAAAGCAAATTAAAAACAAAAAGCTGTTAAGGCAACCGCTCACTAGAAGCGGTAAACACGGCTTCGAGTCTCGGTCCAGCACAAATTTTCAACTTCCGCGATGAAATGAAATGTCGTGTGGCTAGGGCCTCCCGTCTGGAAGACCGGTTGCCTGGCGCAAGTATTTTGAGTTGCGCCACTTCGACGATTTGCGCGTCGATGAGGATGAGATGACGAAGACAACACAACGCCCAGTGCCTGAGCGGAGAAAATCTCCGACCCAGCCGGAAATCGAACACGGGCCCCTTTCCATGGCACTCTGCCGCACTGACCACTCATCTATCGAGGCGGGCAACCTTCACGATTGCATCACCACAATGCCCTGTGCTGCTGGAAATCACTATTTCCCATCCACCCCTGCCCTTTGTTTCCCCATTCTGTATTTCAGACAAATTTATGAATCTCTTAATGACAGTGCGAGTGACTTTCATACGCAGTTGACGTTCCAGTTTAGTTACTGAAAATAACCAACTTAGTATGTTATGTTTAAAGTACTACAAATATATTCTAATTTAAATATAAGTAAACTTCCGAAGGTAGACGCATTTATAGCCTACAATATGTTAAATCATGTTTCCAAAAGAAAGTTCTTAGTTACTCTTTAGAAAAAAAAATAATTACAGATGAATGCTGATGATTAGATGCATAAATTGCGACATACTCGCTAATAAAAACGGTGACTTAGGAAGTATAGAGTGTTTCTTTTGTTCCAGTCTATGAGCACACAAAAATTGTGTCCTTGAGCTATAGATTAGTATCATTATTGCCTGTCTTCACCCTGGCTTTGTTATGCTAGGATATGTTTTAAACAGATCTGAACATGGCCCCCACCAAACAAAATCAGTAGTCTGAGGTCTGAATTTTTTTAGGATCGTGGACCGGAATAAAACAAAGAAATTACAGAAGATTAGATTGGTGGAACCGTTAACTAATGGTGAGGTACTGAATGAAACTGGAGGTAAAAGATATTTATGACACAATTTGACTATTACGAAGAGCAGGTTAGATCCTGAGGTATCAAGGAATAGTTACGAGCTTCGGTAACGGATGTAACTGTGGGCTGTACAAATTGCAGCAGGGGAATTACTCTTGGATACAAAGAGCAGGACTAAGTGGATGTAGGTTGGAGTAGCCACGTACAGATGAAGCGGCTTGCGGGAAGAGAGCTGCATCGAACCAGTGTTCAAACTGAATACCACAACAACGATGTCAGATGAAATATACGAGAAAAATATTTTCTTGCATCACCCTGTGGGACAAGTCTGAACGGCTTATTGTATTATTCTTATGGTTGAAAGGCATCGCGGAAACGTTGCTTTCGCATCTAAATCTTCGGAAAGAATCGACATTCAAACTAAACTATAGGTGCGAAAAATTCGTATAACAACCGATACCAGAACAGCACATCTTATCGTCGTAGAAAGCAAGTTCAGCATTCATACTTAACTCTCTCCGCGAATTTTAGTCTGTGTGACAAGGAGTTACATTCATATACCACAATTTTTTGTAGGCGAAATAGTCGTTCACGGTAACCACGGTAACATAATGATAGAAAAATTGGCTAGGTGCGATTAGCATTCGCCCACTGACGGTTCTGTACAAACTTCATTACGTCTGTAGGCGGTTAATCCATTCCGGGAATCGAGAATCTCATACCAGCAAGATATCGGTCCCACAGATTTCAAGATTTTCGAGAATGTTTTAATTTGAATAATATGAATGTGACAAATTCGGGCAGGAGACAGACAACCATTATTTTAATAACAGGTAGTTCTCCATACACGCTGACTGGATCGCAGTGGTAAAAGTCAAACACCAGGCGAGAAATGACTTCATTGCTCACGTGACGCGTTTCGGAATTGCACTATAATTTCACATCCAAACAGCGCGGAACGTGCTTCCGTCCCGAAACGGCAAAACGCTGATTAGAGAACCAGCAACATACATTTAATTAATCGTTTGAAGTGCACTTCAAAGCGAGAATCTGTCGTTACGACGCCCATTTCCTCTTAGCTAATTTAATTCAGTCGTATTTGCATGTTGACTGACGCGACAGCGTAAAATTACCGCGAAAAGCCCACAAAGTGTTTCTCACTCTTCTACTTCGACAACTGCTGTTTGAAATTGAGGCATGTCCTCGAACAAATGTAAGTATGTAACCAGTACACACTTGCAACATCTCAAAATTCCATTCGTGTCAGACCTCGTTTGCGCATTCTCTAGAATTCCACAGATGTCACACTGTAAGCAGCAGACACTGCTGTTGTCATAAACAAATTGGTGCAACAGTATACAGCTGCGTGTTATTATCTACTGATTTCAAATTCACGACCGTTTGAACAGCCTAGAATTTCCTATTGTATAAAGGAAAATCGCTCAGCTCGTGATAAAACGAGTAACTCGGCCTGATCGTGGTATCCTGAACTGACGTTTTGGTAAATCCTGTCTCACTAAACGCCAATTCTAAGATGAATGTAATCTAAAGTAACTTTTGTTAAACCATCACCAATAACAGTCTGTCTTATTTTCGTAAAGTCTGCAACATAGTAGCTCACAAAAGAGCAGTTAACTGAGTTACGTAACCAATAAGAGGAACCACAGAAGTTTGACAGTAATCACTTCATGGTGGGCGCTAGGTACGGCAATAATTCAAACTTGGAATGGCTGGTGTTGTATGTCTCAGTATCACTGTCTTCTGAAAGTCATTTACCTGAACACAAAGTTGGTGCGATGCAAGATTTTTGGCCTGGAGTTGCCTGATGTTGAGGCATAGGAAACTGAGTTTCGGGAGGACGACTGTTCAAACCCGCGTCCGGCCATCCACTTTTATTTAGGTTTCCCGTGATTTCCCTGAATCTCTCCATGAAAATGAAAATGCCGGGTTGAAAGGGCGTGGCCATTTTCCTTCCTCTTCCTTGACACAATCCGAACTTGTGCTCCGTCTCTAATGACCTTGATGTCGACGGGCCGTTAAACTCAATCTCCCTTCCTCTGAAACTGAGTTGACTACATACGTCTATACCTGCGGTTCACCTTTTATTACAAAGCCACCACTACAGACGTGGAGCCAATATTCGTACTCTCTCCTTGCTTCTTTGCTTTCTAGTTGTAGTATTGCCATCGTCTTGACTACTGGCTGTTGCCAAACTTACCATATGTCATCCGAATACTGTTTTGATAAAGTTCTTTATCTCTCTTCGTAACTACTTCGCCGCGCGGGATTAGCCGAGCGGTCCAAGGCGCTGCAGTCATGGACTGTGCGGCTGATCCCGGCGGAGGTTCGAGTCCTCCCTCGGGCATGGGTGTGTTTGTCTGTCCTTAGGATAATTTAGGTTAAGTAGTGTGTAAGCTTAGGGACTGATAACCTTAGCAGTTAAGTCCCATAAGATTTCACACGCATTTGAACATTTTTCGTAACTACTTCAACCTACATCCATTTCTACCAGCGTACTGTATTCATCCCTTAGTCTTCCTCTATAATTTTAACCTTCCCCATCCCTCTCACTCCATTTCCAAATTGGCGATTCTTCAAGATTCATTGACGCTTCAGGATGTCCTATCAAACAAATCCTCATTTTAATCAAGTTGTCTTATAAATTTCTTTCTTCACTATTTCGATTCGGTACGTCCTCATTAGTTATTCGACCTACCCGTCTAATATTCAGTATTTTTTTTGTAGCAGCACATTTCAAAAACTTCTATTCCCTTCTTGTCTGAAGTGTTTATTGTCGATATTTCAGCTCTGTCCATAGCTACTCTACAGACAAATGGTTTCAGAAAAGACGTCCAAATATTTACACTGAAATTCGATATTAACACATTTCTCCTTTACAGAAATGATTATCTCAATGTTGCTAATCTGCGTTATATATATTCTGTACTTCGGAAGTCACCAGTTACCTTGCTACCACTACACCAAAACTCATCTGCTACGTCCAGTGTCTCATTTCCTACTCCATCAGTTTCACCTTACTTAATTCCACTACATTGTATTATCTTTTTTTTTGTACTAGGGGCGTTCAGTAAGTAATGCAACACATTTTTTTTTTCTGAAAGCTGGTTGGTTTTATTCATGTTTCCAATGCACCGTATTATTCCCCACTCTTTTAGTTATAGAATCCCATTTTTGAACATAATCTCCGTTCAGTGCGATGGCCTTACCCCGCCTTACTGGCAGGGCCTTTATGCCCGCATGGTACCGCTCCACTGGTCGACGTCGGAGCCAAAGTCTCACTGCATCAGTAACCTGCGCATCATCCACGTACTGCTTCGCGTGGACTACATGCGTCATTGGGTCAAACAGATGGAAATCGGAATGTGCGAGATCCGGGCTGTAGGGCGGACGAGGAAGACCCCTGCAGTGAAGTTTTTTGAGCTCCCCTCGGGCGTGCAGACTTGTATGAGGCCTTGCGTTGTCGTAGAGAAGGACACGTTGGTTTGCATTTTTGTGGCGACAAACACACTGTAGTCGTTCCTTTAATTTCCCGAGGGTATCACAGCTGTGTACGCTGCAGATCGGAAACCTTTGCGTGACCTTGTTGCGATGATCGCCTCTCCCAACGACTCGCCGTGCTTTTGTTCTCTGCCAGATCTCCGTAGACACTCTGCAGCCGCTTATGAATATTTGCAGCGCTCTGGTTTTCCGCCAAAAGGAACTCAGTGGCAGCTCCCTGCTTGGGACGCACCTTTGTTAGAGACGCCATTTTGAAAGCTTCGTATAGGGTCTCCACTTATGGGGACTTTACGAAACTGTAGTGGCTGAAGCAGGAATATTCCTCGATGTTCCACAACGAATTCGGGATTTTTTTTTAACAGAAATCGACTGTGTTACTTTTAATGATATTCGTTTTATAACATCTTTTCAATACACTTTCCATTTTGTTCACCTGCTCTTCCAGGTCCTTCATCTCTCTGACAGAATTGTCATTTTCAGACCTCTCTGTTTTTATTTTTGCTCTCTGGATTTTAACTCCCTTAATTTCTGTCTGGTTTCCTTCACAGTCTGCTAAACGTGCAGATTGAATAACATCGGGGATAGGCTAGAACCCTGTCTCACTCGCTTCTGAACTACTGCCTCCCTGTCATGCGCTTCAACTCTTATAACTACAGGTATCTATTTACGTGTATATACATGTACAGTTTTGAGGAAAACGACCTGCACTGCGGCTCTGTTGAGGAATTTCGAGTATGCTAGGTTAACAGGGCGGGTGGATTGTTTGAGGCAGTACAAAACTGGATGATTTGTGTGTGTGTGTGTGTGTTTTTTTTTTTTCAAAATTTAAAGCCAGACCATTTCTGCAAAACAAGACAGCAAGTTAAAGTAAAACTTAATTTACTGCTTCCTCTGTTGATGCTTTGTTGCTCGGCTTCACAATAACGAAACGTTTCCGTTACTCCGAGTCCGCTATTGATAACGAATGAGTTAGAATACGGAAACAACTGACTCGGACCGAACAGGCAACGAATCGCATGGGAGGAAGGAACCGTGCCAGTCATTTCAGGCAGCAACGAAACGGCACTGTTAGTCCCGTGCAATACCCGTAAATCAGCAGCGAATACGCCAGACAACAGAACTCGAAGTTATGGCTTCGGTGACCCAAAGACTAGGCAGTAATTGTGGTAATTGTCAAATCGAGGCGGCATTTCCCTGGATTATGAACGTATCGGTGCGGTCAACAGACTGACCCCTGCCGTAATCCGGCGTATTACCGTACGGCAATGCGGCTATTGGCTCACGTGGCGGGGTGTTGAGTTGACGCTAGTGCTTTGCTGGCAGGACAATGACCAGAACAGCGGATACTAGCCGTGTACGTAACTGGTCGACATATCGTGTCGACATAACCGTCAGGTGCACAGCTGCATTCGAGCTAGTTGCGAAATAGGGACGGTAATAAGGTGAGCGGGACTACTAGAGACCGGTAGCAGGTCACGGATATACAGTTCAGCTAAAGTCCTCGGGACAGGACCTGCGACAATAAGGACGTTGACACACTTACGGTAATTAGGACTCCAACACCAGTAAGAATTACAAATACGTTAAGTTTAGTTACTGAACGTGTTGTAACGGAACTGGTTACTCGGCCTAATTTCGTTAAGTTTTGTACTTGACGATACGAGCAAACAAATCGGAGGACTCGATACCTACAAACACTCAGGATACCGGATGTACAAACAGAAATATATCACACGATACGCAGACATTCTTCCGATTATAGTAATTATATTTTTATAAAATTTTGGAAAGATATTTAATATTAATAATTACAAGAGGCGATCGGAAAGTTTCCGTTCGAAGACCCTACAGTATAGAATCTGTACGACAATCAGGCAAAATAGCCGTGAGCATTGAGGCAATCATTCCGCCGACGCACCGGGTCGACGAAACCCGTTTGGTAAAACACCGTGTCCTGCTGCGTGAAGGAGTGCGCAACTGCCTGCTGAACGTCGTCGACAGCAATCGTCGACCATTTGAGGCTGTCTTTTATTTATTTACTTATTTATTTATTTTAAAAAAGGCGTGATAATCACACTGGGAGAGATGACTATACCTGCGGATGCTGGAGTGTTTCCCCATTTGGGTTGGCGTGACCTCTGCGTTACGACGCTTGGGATACGGGGACGTGCGTCTTGAATGAACTGTGTCTCGTTCTGCCTACCTGCTCCTCCCTGTATCTCCCTGGCACTCTCCTCTTCCACCCTCCCTCTGCCCATCTTCTCCCCCCCCCCCTCCCACCTTCTGTCGACCTCCTCCTCTTCCCTTTCACTATCGATTTCCCCCGCCCCCGCTGTCTATCCATCTCCTCCATCATATCTGAAATCTGGTTTCGCACGACAGAGCGGATCAGGTTGTGGTTGTGGAAAGGGACCAAAATCAGTTGCTCTTAGTTGCACAAAACACAAAATGGTTCAAATGGCTCTGAGCACTATGGGACTTAACATCTGACGTCACCAGTCCACTAGAACTTAGAACTACTTAAATCTAACTAACCTAACGACAGCTCACACCTCCATGCCCGAGGCAGGATTCAAACCTACGACCGTAGCGGTCGCGCGGTTCCAGACCACAAAACACGCAAACTTTATTTTCCTGAAGACATTTAATCACACATGCCCTTAAAAGGATTCATAAACAATACTGCTGAAAGCCCGAACACAAGTTATTAAAATTGCTTTAAGGAATACACACGGCTGAAGGCCTTAGTTAAAAAAAATTACGTAAAAGCTCGGCTGAAGGTAACATACTGAACATTGAAGAACTGAAGACTCAAGGTCTGAATAAGAAAGATTTGAAATAGAGCAAAAACTCGTTTTTTAAAATAAGTTTTAATCTATTCAATCTTGAAACCTTAATTTAAGTTGGCTGAAGGCGTTATTTTAAAATTGAACCAACTAAATTAATACATGGTTGAAGGCCTTGCACAGTACCTGAGACTAAAAGAAAATCACAATCTCAAAACAACAGAACAATGGTGCTCAGAAGTGCTCCAAGGGTCGGCCTGAGGAGGTAACTCTAACGTAAGGTTAGGTGAGAGAGGCAGCCAGGAATAAGATTAAGTAATCAGATGGCAACCCGGACCAATGACGGCTGAAGGACCGACCAGCAACCTACTCAATTCCCTTCTGGCCGACCAACGGCACGCAACGGAAAATGTCAGTGAGGACGAAGATACCAGCAGCACTACGTCTTCAAAATTGGCGTTTAAATACAGCCAAGGCACTATAACCACTCAACAATATGAACCAACATAAAGGCTGTCGGACTACACCCCGTGCCGGACAGCATCCACACGACGAGGAAACACAAGACTCGCTGCTCTGTCCCAACCGACCGACTGGCTACTCCAGTAAGCAGACAGCATTCATCTGCTCAGTGGGAATTAGGCAAGCTACACACAGTTCCACGCAGACACTTGCACCAAAAACTCTGACAATCCTAAAACCAATCGCTGTGGAACAACAAGGGCGTATCACAAGTCGACACACACAGAGTTTCCATAAGCGATCGCCGACCAAATACACGTCGCCCGGTGAGACGACCGACCGAAAGACCAGCCAAGGTCGTAGCCACTCAAGTTATGAGTGTCGGCAACGGTCGGGGGAGTCATGGTTGCCCGGATCTCACTGCAGCTCCATCCCGACTCCCTTGATGTCCTTCCGGAACTCGGAGACACGGCGACCCGGGCACACTGCCTCCGACCCATCCATGCAGAGGGAACACCTGCGACTTTGAGCACCCGACATCTCTGCACAAGGAAGGAACCAAGCCACGTCCGGAAAGATGACCAACTGACGAGGCCCAGAAACGGTCAGAAGACCAAATACACGTCGCCTGGTGAGACGACCGACCCAACGACCAACCAACGGTCGTCCCTGCTCCAGTCTCCTTCCGTCGGGCAGTGCAAGTGTGTCGCCAGCGGTCGGGCGAGTACTGGCTGTGCAGACCTCACTGGAGCTCCATCCCGACTGCCCTCCGACAGAGGACGACCCGGAAATACTAGCGGTCGCTCCAGAGATAGTACGACACTGCACTTATGGATAAGCACCGCTGCTGCCACTCACGGGCAAGCAAACCAGCAACTTAGTGACTCCAGTAAATCGAATAAGAAACGAGACGACAGTACCGTAAAGACAAGATGACAAACAATAAACGGCAGGAACAGGTGCAGCACATGGCTCAGTGTCTGTATCCACGTCCCCCTTCCCCTCACTGTCTGTCCATCTCTCCCATCCCCCTTCTCACTCCACGTTATCAATCCCAACCCCGGTCTAAGACGCTGCAGTCATGGACTGTGCGGCTGGTCCCGGCGGAGGTTCGAGTCCTCCCTCGGGCATGGTGTGTGTGTTTGTCCTTAGGATAATTTAGGTTACGTAGTATGTAAGCTTAGGGACTGATGAGCTTAGCAGTTAAGTCCCATAAGATTTCACACGCATTCACAATCACAACCCAGTAGTAGGTCGCTTGTTCTTACTCCAACAGTACCTTTTCCCAGCTAATGAGATCAGTCTTGAAAGAACTGTGACAGAAGCCCGAACATCAGGGGACTGATGTACTAGAACATGCATTGAAACTATGAAATAGTGCATTCGTAAAGCCGAGCGGTTCTAGGCGCTACAGTCTGGAACCGCGCGACCGCTACGGTCGCATGTTCGAATCCTGCCTCGGGCATGGATGTGTGTGATGTCCTTAGGTTAGTTAGGTTTAAGTAGTTCTAAGTTCTAGGGGACTGATGACCTCAGAAGTTAAGTCCCACACTGCTCAGAGCAATTTCTTTAGTGCATTGCTAATGCCTAGGCAGTAGCCCAAATCTAGATTTGCTTTAATAAAATCCGAAAGAAAAGGACGGGTGATTGCTGAGCTCCATCATTTTGAAAGTATTTATTCTGCTCATTAACACTTTGCCGTTCGCACGTCTCGTACAGATTTATTCGTTCGGCGCCGGCAGCGCTAATTCGGATTACTTGCCTTCTCGCTGGCCGCTTGTCACCTTTCCGTTGATCACAAGCTTCAGTCACATTGACCTTTGCGCGCTTTAATTTGCCAGAAATCCTCTATTTTGCCGTGTCGTTCCACAAACTTGAATTTTCTTTTCAAGTAACTTCTATGCAAGTTCTACACTGTTACAATAATTATCCATGCAGAGGTGATGCCACTTTCAATCGGAAGGTGTCAATAGTTCCGCCCCTGTTTTTGCTAAAGGCTGTCCAGCGCCGGAATATATCTTGAATGAGGAAATGTATCCCGCACTCGAATCACACAGCATCCCAATGAGTATGCCATATTTCGTAATTTTCGACGGATTGTAAACTTTAAAATTAAACCGTCCACGCCACGGTATCATTCCTTCATCATCTCAGATGTTTTGACTTAGATTAAACGTTTCTTTGAAAAAATTGTTAAAATGGCTCTGAGCGCTATGGGACTTAACTGCTCAGGTCATCAGTCCTCTAGAACTTAGAACTACTTAAACCTAACTAACCTAAGGACATCACACACGTCCAGGCCCGAGGCAGGATTCGAACCTGCGACCGTAGCGGTCGCGCGGTTCCAGATTGTAGCGCCTAGAACCGCTCGGCCACCCCGGCCGGCGTTTCTTTAAACTTTTTGGAAAAATAATCAATTACGAATTGCACTTTGACAAGCCGGTCGTCATTATCTGGTTTATTGTTGCTGTCGGAAAAATGTAAAAATGATAATATTTGTCTGAATCTGTTGCGGGCCATCGTTTTGCGTAATA
The DNA here is from genome assembly GCF_023864345.2 of Schistocerca serialis cubense. Taxonomy (NCBI): domain Eukaryota; kingdom Metazoa; phylum Arthropoda; class Insecta; order Orthoptera; family Acrididae; genus Schistocerca; species Schistocerca serialis. Next base: position 248,725,298 of record NC_064647.1, on the reverse strand, counting down.
TGGGTGTGTCTCCCAACGGATTCGTTGACCATAATTGATCCTTGCTTTTTTTACAATTCCCATAAGGATAGCAAGCCCAAACCATTTGCTAAGTTCGGGTCCCGTGACGTCGACAAATTTGGCTTTTTTTTTTTTAATCCAGTTTCCTTCTATTCCAATTTTGACTATAGTACTTGTTGGTTTCGTTGCTAATGTATTCAAATAGATCTTTCCCAATATATAATTCTACGATATCCTCGACGCTCTTTGTATCTTTGGGAAATATGTCTGGATCCGGGGACCCTTCAGATTTATTATTGGTCTTCGGTAAATCAAAATCTGACCACTGTGCACTGTCTTCTTCGTCTGATTCAGCCGAATCAGTTGGCAATCACAGTGTTCGCCGAATTCTTCTCGGACGCATTTCACTATCTTCCTACGGTTCTGCTACACTTTCATTTTTGTGATATCCAGTGTCTTCTTCCCAATCGGCCAAGTCGTCCGGAACGTCAGACAAGGCTTCCGCGCATTGATCGTAAATAATCCTATTGTCTCCTTCGTCCGCCATGATGAAAGGGCACAAGTACTAATAAAAACTTGTTGACGTGTGTAACTTATTGTTACTTAAACAAATCACGAACAGAACGCAAAAGATACTTAAGTGCTGTCGCCGGCCACTGAGCGATACTATGCACACGACACCACTGTGGTGTCGCCGGCCGATGACCGCTATTTCGCGCACGACACCACTGTGGTGTCGCCGGACGGCAAACTGTTAAAGGGCAGTTCGGGACTGTTTCGTAAGTTAAGGCACTCGGCGCCATCGAGACACCGAGAGAGTACCGTCCTGTGGTTCGGCTTCGGCGCGTCTCTCTCCCTCTGTCGCTCCGCGTGTCGAGTTTCTCACCGCAATTGTCGCGGGGGCACCGGCCGGTGGCAAAGGTCCGTCGCTGCGACAACACACGCCCGCCTCTGACGTCACACAGGGGTGATGATCTCAGCGCTGTCGATGAGTCGAGTGTGGGGGCGACATCCGTCATCCGTCATCCGCCATCCGACATCCGCCAAACGGCCGATCGGCGACCCACCGCCGACGCCAGAGTGGCGCTTTCGGCAGCAGGCTGCTTCTCTCTCCTTCTGCGTGCGTGCGTGCGTGTGTGTGTGTGTGTGTGTGTGTGTGTGTGTGTGTGTGTGTGTGTGTGTGACGTGGTGGCGGCTAGCCAGGCCAATAAAGAGGAGGTCTGCAGACGCTGCGAGGGACAAACGGCGGCGCCCGTGCGCAGACACGCGCCGCAGCCAGATAAGGCTCCGAGCCGTCCGTCACCATTAGAGCGAGCTGGCAGCAAGTAGCGGCGACTTCTTGCCGCCTGCTCCCCGCCGCGGAAGGCGGCAGACCTCAAGAGGGTCCGCGTCTCCCTCTGCGGTTTCTACGCGGGGTGCGTAAAAAATGTGTCACGTGTTCCTATAGGAGGTGGTGTTCACCACAGCTATAACGATATGTCCGGAAACCAACAGGTGTCGCGATATGAGGCGTTTTACGTCTGACGAGTAAAGTGCGATATTCTGCTGTGTGAAGAAGAGAAATTTGTTAACATCGAGTATTGATTTAAGTGTCAGGAAGTTGTTTCTGAAAGTATTTGTATGGAGTGTAGCCATGTATGGAAGTGAAACATGGACGATAAATAGTTTAGACAAGAAAAGAATAGAAGCTTTCGAAATGCGGTGCTACAGAAGAATGCTAAAGATTAGATGGGTAGATCACACAACTAATGATGAGGTATTGAATAGGATTGGTGAGAAGAGGAGTTTGTGGCACAACTTGACTAGAAGAAGGGATCGGTTGGAAGGACATGTTCTGAGGCATCAAGGGATCACAAATTTAGCATTGGAGGGCAGCGTGGAGGGTAAAAATCGTAGACGGAGACCAAGAGATGAATACACTAAGCAAATTCAGAAGGATGTAGGCTGCAGTAGGTACTGGGAGATGAAGAAGCTTGCACAGGATAGAGAAGCATGGAAAGCTGCATCAAACCAGCCTCAGGACTGAAGACCGCAACAACAACAGGCAGGATTCACAAGAGGCGTACTGAATTACCATCTGAAGACCTGAAGCCTTGTACATGGTGGCAGCCAGTAAAAGAAAATTTCAGGGAATTGTTCAAAGAAATTTGTTTCAAAGGCCCAGTGAAATGTTTACAAGTTTTCTCCCAGAGCAACTAGCGCTGTCCCTACGTTACACAAGTCGCCTGTCTTTCAGAGCTGAGGCAGTTCTGTCCCAGCGAGCGAGGTGGTGCAGTTGTTTAGCACACTGGACTCGCATTCGGGAGGACGACGGTTCAATCCCGCGTCCGGCCATCCTGATTCAGGTTTTCCGCGATTTCCCTAAATCGCTCCAGGCAAATGCCGGGATGGTTCATTTGAAAGTTCACGGCCGACTTCCTTCCCCATCCTTCCCTAATCCGATGAGACCGATGACCTCGCAGTCTGGTCTCTTCCCCCCAAAAAACAACAACAACAACAACAACAGTTCTATGCAGTTACAGCTGCTGACAAGAGACGCCCTAAGTCCTCTGCTGAAACTGTTAGCACATTCATGCCATCGGTTTTAGCCAGTAGTGTGCGTGGGATTCAGGTCACGTGTGTGGACACTGGAGAATTCCACAGCGCAGAACACAGTTGCCTCTCTCTCTCTCTCTTGTGATCCAGACCTCGAGCAGAACAGACGTCTTTCACGGGAGGCGGAGCCTCTGGCTGTGCGTTCCGTGACGGCCACCTACATAAGTTGTCATGAACCACCTCCCCTTCCGTCGCCCACTTATTTAGTTGTTCGACCTCCTACACTGGCCTAAACCTGCTAAGTTCCGACCACAGGCGCGCCCCTTGTATATAGTACACTCAAATATATTCTCTTCGTTTTACCTAATTTTCTGTTGTGTCATTGCCAGCCGAGTGGTTCTAGGCGCTACAGTCTGTAACCGCGCGACCGCTACGGTCGCAGGTTCGAATCCTGCCTCGGGCATGGATGTGTGTGATGTCCTTAGGTTGGTTAGGTTTAAGTAGTTCTAAGTTCTAGGGGACTGGTAAGTCCCATAGTGCTCAGAGCCATTTGAACCATTTTGTTCAACGGCAGTGTACACTTCTCGCTTCGGCAAAGGACGATCTGGGTTTCGCTGAAGGCTGCAATCTACAGTATACCTTGCCCCTGTGGCAGAGCCTACACTGGTCAGACGACGCGCACAGTGCGTGAAAGATGCGTGGGACGCCATCGCCACACTCACCTCAGTAAGTCATCGATTGCTGAGCACTGTATCTCCACAGGACATTCCGTGGGTTTCTCTGCCACGGAAATCTTACCCTCGACAAGAATCTTCTGTGGTTCAGTTATTAAGGAATCGGTGGGAAGACGTTTGGGTAAAGATCTTAATCGTGATGGTCGCTTTTAACTGGACAATACATGGGACCCGGCGATTGTTATAATTTCTTCAGAGAGAAAACATTGTATGACCAATGACACGCCTAAGGACTGTTAATGTTAATAATTTTGACATCTGAATTTTAACTCCACGATCCAACATTTGGTCAGAGATGTAGCAGCAGAATTACGCATGCGCCTTCGCGCCATGGATGGAGCAATCAATACCTCGAAGACGGTCATTCATGTAGTGTCTGCCTTTGCGCATGCGTTTTGGCGCCAATTTTTGGTGTATAAAGTTAGCGATGCGAGCTAGCGATCTCCAGAGCCCAACACTCACCTGAAGATGGCTCAGTGGTTGTCAGCCGAAACATCGTGCCAAGAAGTCGACGTTATGCTGTTGCATTCCCGAAACTTCGTGGATACGCATGTTCACTTTTAACCTACTGAATTATGATGCTGATCTCTAAAGTACCCCATCACCCGTCTGTCTACTGACTTATGTTTGTATAAACATAGGATGCCCGTATGCCACCAGCAGCACTCATTATGTGCCTTCGTGTGCAGAGTGAAGATCATACTCCTACCAGAATACTTTGAACCGTATGACGATGACAGTAAGGCAGACCGTTCGTTCAGGATTATGGTCGAGAGGGAGATTTACGAATAAAGTGACAGATATGGTGGTCGATTGAGTTACAGACTTGACGTCTTCAGTTGGGAATTTTTCAACCTGCCTCTTGTGAATCCTGCCTACACCAGCGATTACTCAAAACCTGCTGGTTCCAGATATGCGACTACACCGACTTTCCTCCAAGTCTTAATCAATACCACCTCCCTTAGGAATATAGGCGAAGTATTGTACCACGGATAGTTTTCATAAATGCGAAAATGACTTATTGTCAAGATATTTGTGACTTTATCAGTGAGAAACGTCTCTAACATTACTAAACTGATCTGTACTTGTTGTATTTACTCCTAAACGTGTTTACCGACAGGACCACGGCAGCGCTTACAAACTGTATTGCAGTACTAGGTCGTAAAATATTCTGAACTTTCTCGTACAATCATGAACAATCAAGAGTTACTTGAGGCCACACATATCTTAGCAAACCCACAGAGCGACTTGTTGTTTTCATTGAAGGATTTGCAGAATATACGCGACAGCCCCGATATTACAGCCCTTGGCCGTTATAGAAAACACGCGATGACGTTACGGTAAAAGCAGAACGAATCGTGCTGCCAGAACTTCCAGGTCGGTTGTGCTCACACTGTTCATCCCGAATACGCTCTGAATCACGATAAACAGACCGACGCGTCCTGAGTCACATCTCCCATAGTACTTTGATCGACTGCTATTTTTAACTTCTGGTGTGTTACTGGGAACTCACCTTGCTGTGTACGTACGTAACTCTTTCAGGTACAGTCCATTGCTGTATTGTGGACGGTGATCGATTGCAGCCGATTTACTGTCGACAGTGAGTGTGTGCTGTATACTGTGTGCTGCTTTGGTTGGACAGCAGTGGGCACAGAAATGCACCGCGCAAGTTTTGTTTCGCAGCGCGTCATGTACAGGGGCAGGCAATGCACCGGAATCATTATATTAACATGTAATAAAATTACGTGCGATGTGTCTGTACGTGTCCCCAAAACCTCGCAGCCCCACTGGTGTTATATGGTGGTAAACCATCAATTCCCATTCGTGAAGGTTTTGTTTTGGAACTGCAGGGCTTGGTCATGAATATATATCTTAAGAGGGTATTTGTTCGCGACGGCATTACAACTGTAAGCTTGGTTTGTCCGTGCATGTGCTGTAGCTCCACCATACACTCTCGCAGCCCCACGCGGGTTATATGACCGGTAGCCCTCCATCTACCATCTGTGGACAAGGTTTGATTTGGAACTGCAGATGTTGGGTTCAAAGCTGTGGGTGTCAAAAGGCGGCGCCACACCTATGGACTTCTTACGGGAAGGTGACGAAGCAGTGTGGAAGCGAGTGCCGAAGTGCCAGAGACTGGCCAGAACGTCCCGTCTTGAACCTTGGAAAATGTTGTTGAATGTTCCAAAATGTTATAAAATCTTCCAGAAGATTGGAGTCCGCAGCTCGTGGTCGTGCGGTAGCGTTCTCGCTTCCCACGTCCGGGTTCCCGGGTTCGATTCCCGGCGGGGTCAGGGATTTTCTCTGCCTCGTGATGACTGGGTGTTGTGTGATGTCCTTAGGTTAGTTAGGTTTAAGTAGTTCTAAGTTCTAGGGGACTGATGATCATAGCTGTTAAGTCCCATAGTGCTTAGAGCCATTTAGAAGATTGGAGAACTTTCTAGGATTCCGCGATAATCCGAAATTAATTGGAGGAGCCTTACTTACGCATGCGGGACATTTTCGGCAAACGCTTACAGAGATTCAAAATCGCCCCAGCAGATGAAATCAATGCATATTTGAAGAAATAATGTCTGTGGACTCAAATGAAGGAAGTACAATTAAGAACCAGTGTGAGTGTTCAACTTACCAATAACCAAGAAGCAAAGATTTTATTGGAAAAGTTCTATAAATTAATGACGGCACTCCGCCAACTGATTGTGAAACTGGCCAAATTGAACGTACGTGTTATTTATGTAATATTGTCCAGAGCCCAAACGAATTTATAGATAGTTTTTCCGGTTCAAGACTACTCAAGTTGGTTCTTTGAAGGTGCCATTTCAGCAGTAAAAAATGAAGTAGCTGCCGATGTTAATTTGTAAATTCAAACGAGGAAACAGCCATGAACAATTATCAAACAATATAATTGAAGCAAAAATATTAGCAAGAAGACGTAAAGGAAAACAGCATTTATTGGTTCAAATGGCTCTGAACACTATGGGACTTAACTTCTGAGCTCATCAGCCCCTTAGAACTTAGATCTACTTAAATCTAACTTACGTAAGGACATCACACACATCCATGCCGGATGCAGGATTCGAACCTGCGAGCGTAGCGGTCGCGCGGTTCCAGACTGTAGCCCCTAGAACCGCTCTGCCACACCGGCCGGCAAACACCATTTATTCTCAGAATTACGCTCGTATCTACCGAAGTACCGTTTCAGCTCGAAAGACTGCAATTTCCAGTAAGATTAGCGTTAAGTATGAGTATAAATATGGCAAAAAGACAAACGTTAAGATGTTGTGGCGTTAATTTGAAAGAATCGCGGTTTTCTCACGGTTACTTGTGTGTAGCTCGCCTTTTTTTTTTTTTTTTTTTTTTTTTTTTTTTTGTCATCAGTCTACTGACTGGTTTGATGCGGCCCGCCACGAATTCCTTTCCTGTGCTAATCTCTTCATCTCAGAATAGCACTTGCAACCTACGTCCTCAATTATTTGCTTGACGTATTCCAATCTCTGTCTTTCTCTACCGTTTTTGCCCTCTACAGCTCCCTCTAGCACCATGGAAGTCATTCCCTCATGTCTTAGCAGATGTCCTATCATCCTGTCCCTTCTCCTTATCAGTGTTTTCCACATATTCCTTTCCTCTCCGATTCTGCGTAGAACCTCCTCATTCCTTACCTTAACAGTCCACCTAATTTTCAACATTCGTCTATAGCACCACATCTCAAATGCTTCGATTCTCTTCTGTTCCGGTTTTCCCACAGTCCATGTTTCACTACCATACAATGCTGTACTCCAGACGTACATCCTCAGAAATTTCTTCCTCAAATTAAGGCCGGTATTTGATATAAGTAGACTTCTCTTGGCCAGAAATGCCTTTTTTGCCATAGCGAGTCTGCTTTTGATGTCCTTCTTGCTCCGTCCGTCATTTGTTATTTTACTGCCTAGATAACAGAATTCCTTAACTTCATTGACTTCGTGACCATCAATCCTGATGTTAAGTTTCTCGCTGTTCTCAATTCTACTACTTCTCATTACCTTCGTCTTTCTCCGATTTACTCTCCAACCATACTGTGTACTCATTAGACTGTTCATTCCGTTCAGCAGATCATTTAATTCTTCTTCACTTTCACTCAGGATAGCAATGTCATCAGCGAATCGTATCATTGATATCCTTTTACCTTGTATTTTAATTCCACTCCTGAACCTTTCTTTTATTTCCATCATTGCTTCCTCGATATACAGATTGAAGAGTAGGGGCGAAAGGCTACAGCCTTGTCTTACACCCTTCTTAATACGAGCACTTCGTTCTTGATCGTGCACTCTTATTATTCCCTCTTGGTTGTTGTACATATTGTATATGACCCGTCTCTCCCTATAGCTTACCCCTACTTTTTTCAGAATCTCGAACAGCTTGCACCATTTTATATTGTCGAACGCTTTTTCCAGGTCGACAAATCCTGTGAAAGTGTCTTGGTTTTTATTCAGCCTTGCTTCCATTATTAGCCGTAACGTCAGAATTGCCTCTCTCGTCCCTTTACTTTTCCTAAAGCCAAACTGATCGTCACCTAGCGCATTCTCAATTTTCTTTTCCATTCTTCTGTATATTATTCTTGTAAGCAGCTTCGATGCATGAGCTGTTAAGCTGACTGTGCGATAATTCTCGCACTTGTCAGCTCTTGCCGTCTTCGGAATTGTGTGGATGATGCTTTTCCGAAAGTCAGATGGTATGTCGCCAGACTCATATATTCTACACACCAACAAGAATAGTCGTTTTGTTGCCACTTCCCCCAATGATTTTAGAAATTCTGATGGAATGTTATCCATCCCCTCAGCCTTATTTGACCGTAAGTCCTCCAAAGCTCTTTTAAATTCCGATTCTAATACTGGATCCCCTATCTCTTCTAAATCGACTCCTGTTTCTTCTTCTGTCACATCAGACAAATCTTCACCCTCATAGAGGCTTTCAATGTATTCTTTCCACCTATCTGCTCTCTCCTCTGCATTTAACAGTGGAATTCCCGTTGCACTCTTAATGTTATCAGCGTTGCTTTTAATGTCACCAAAGGTTGTTTTTACTTTCCTGTATGCTGAGTCTGTCCTTCCGACAATCATATCTTTTTCGATGTCTTCACATTTTTCCTGCAGCCATTTCGTCTTAGCTTCCCTGCACTTCCTATTTATTTCATTCCTCAGCGAGTTGTATTTCTGTATTCCTGATTTTCCCGGAACATGTTTGTACTTCCTCCTTTCATCAATCAACTGAAGTATTTCTTCTGTTATCCATGGTTTCTTCGCAGCTACCTTCTTTGTACCTATGTTTTCCTTCCCAACTTCTGTGATGGCCCTTTTTAGAGATGTCCATTCCTCTTCAACTGTACTGCCTACTGCGCTATTCCTTATTGCTGTATCTATAGAGTTAGAGAACTTCAAACGTATCTCGTCATTCCTTAGTACTTCCGTATCCCACTTCTTTGCGTATTGATTCTTCCTGACTAATGTCTTGAAAATTCAGCCTACTCTTCATTGTGATCTGAGTCTATATCTGCTCCTGGGTACGCCTTACAATCCAGTATCTGATTTCGGAATCTCTGTCTGACCATGATGTAATCTAATTGAAATCTTCCCGTATCTCCCGGCCTTTTCCAAGTATACCTCCTCCTCTTGTGATTCTTGAATAGGGTATTCGTTATTACTAGCTGAAACTTGTTACAGAACTCAATTAGTCTTTCTCCTCGTTCATTCCTTGTCCCAAGCCCATATTCTCCTGTAACCTTTTCTTTTACTCCTTCCCCTACAACTGCATTCCAGCCGCCCATGACTATTAGATTTTCATCCCCCTTTACATACTGCATTACCCTTTCAATATCCTCATACACTTTCTCTATGTGTTCATCTTCAGCTTGCGACGTCGGCATGTATACCTGAACTATCGTTGTCGGTGTTGGTCTGCTGTCGATTCTGATTAGAACAACCCGGTCACTGAACTGTTCACAGTAACACACCCTCTGCCCTACCTTCCTATTCATAACGAATCCTACACCTGTTATACCATTTTCTGCTGCTGTTGATATTACCCGATACTCATCTTACCAGAAATCCTTGTCTTCCTTCCACTTCACTTCACTGACCCCTACTATATCTAGATTGAGCCTTTGCATTTCCCTTTTCAGATTTTCTAGTTTCCCTACCACGTTCAAGCTTCTGACATTCCACGCCCCGACTCGTAGAACATCATCCTTTCGTTGATTATTCAATCTTTTTCTCATGGTAACCTCCCCCTTGGCAGTCCCCTCCCGGAGATCCGAATGGGGGACTATTCCGGAATCTTTTGCCAATGGAGAGATCATCATGACACTTCTTCAATTACAGTGTCAATGTCCTGTGGATACACGTTACGTGTCTTTAATGCAGTGGTTTCCATTGCCTTCTGCATCCTCATGTCGTTGATCATTGCTGATTCTTCCGCCTTTAGGGGCAATTTCCCACCCCTAGGACAAGAGAGTGCCCTGAACCTCTATCCGCTCCTCTATCCGCCGTTGGCAGGATGAGGCTGACTTCTTATGGCGGAAGTCTTCGGCCGGCAATGCTGATTATTTATCAAAATTTAGGCAGTGGCGGGGATCGAACCCGGGACCGAAGACGTTGTTGATTATGAATCAAAGACGCTAGACGCTACCCCTAGACCACGGGCTGATCTTAGGGGCGGTAAACTCAAAGAATTTGTGTACTCACCAAATAAGAAGATGACAAATGTAGGTCAGAAGCAAGTGTTGTGATAGAATAAGTTAATTAAGTATGAAGGTGAAAACAAAGCAAATTTTTCTTTCGTTAAATTAAACACAACTGTATTGAGAACATGATGATTTAGTATATCTTTGTAATTCGTGTAATTAAAGACTGATTCTTTTAACCCTAAAAGAATCAGATAACCACTTACCGCCTATCGTTGATTTTTTTGTCAGGTGCTAGCCTTGGTTCGCCCGTTGTGTACTATAGTGGTTTTGCAGTGGTGTTTCTAGAGATGTAAGTGAAGTAGTCGCTAACACGTTTTGGTGGCCACCAAGACATTTCCCGTATCTTTCCCATCAGTTTGCTTTTTAAGGGAAACAGTTCGAGATTTGTCCGTGTTGTCGAGGTTCTATGAATATTTTTGAGTGCTAACGAATGTTTTCGAATGTTATGAAATATTCTCAAATGTTCTACATTTTAGGATGTTCTAGAAAGTTCCTAAATTTTTTTGAACGTTCTCGAATGTTCTGGTTTGTTCTTAGTGTTCTATAGAGAAGTGATTGGCAGAATATTTTATTCCAATTTGGGTTACAGTTGAATAAACCAGTGGATTTAAGAGTACTGGACAGCGGTTTTCAGCTTTCGAGGGTACTTTTTAGCGTGGCATATTAACATTTTTACGATTTCCCAGAAAATGAACGAAAATAAAAATCACACGAAGCGGCACTTTTTCAGCTAACTACAGTATAAGAAAACATGCAATACGGATATACCACTAGTCAGGACAGGCGCGCGCGATCGTCAGCGAACAGACTAGTAAAGCTGCTGGCCCTGTCTGGTGAATCGTGCCGTCGAGGCTTCTGCAAAATGTGCGTTTTATTTGAGTGTTCACGCTGAAACGTCCCCTTTGAACAATTATACAGGACTGTGCTTAAACTGACACACAATATTTTGTTAGCGCAACGCAATCTGACTTTCAAAATTCCCTACAAAAGAATGGCCCTGACTAACATTAAACTATACCTTTCACATATCACTTACCTCACAAAAATCTTCGCTGCTCAAGCTACTGCAATACAGCGAGCGCCACTACTGCCAGCTAAATAAAAGATTCAAACTATGGAAGGCACTAACTACTGATAGGCATAGTTAGCAAATGAAAGATATTAACAGAGAACAAACAATGTATTTACCTTGATATCATCATATATAAATATAGCAGTTCATGACAAATTTCAAAACTCCGCCATCTCTCTCCCCACATCCACCACTGCTGGCGGCTCACGTCCAACTGCGCAACGCTACGCGCTGTTCACAGCCAGCTGCCTAACACTACAATGGCGAGTATTACAACAATGCAAAGCAGCCACAGACTGCACACAGCACAGCCAGTGATTTTCATACAGAGGTGGCGTTACCAATAAAAAAACCTAAACAGCCTACTTACAACGCTCACTATCGCAGCCGACAATAAACTGCATAGCAAGCTTCGGTGATGATCGCACGGGACTTGCTTTGTACTCATTGTGTCTCGCAGGACGAGCCTGCCGGCAAGAACATCATAAGCGAGCCGCCCATTTCTGGGAACACGAGAGGTCGAGTTCATTCACGAGAGCCGGCGACACTGTGACGTCATCTCCAGTTCTCGGTGTTTGGCACGTACAGTGCAAGAAGCGACGCCAGCTAGCTAGCAGCGCAGATATCAGCGCAGCAGGACGTGTTCGCAGTTAGCAGGTGGTCCCTCTGTGTCAACACGGCCAGCGACTCCACAGGTCCTGGACTAAAAGCAAGCGTCGCAGCACCTCTGATCTTCTCAAGACTCGTGATACGCTCAGGAGCACCGTAACTTTGTTTGCTCAAATGGTTAAAATGGCTCTGAGCACTATGGGACAACATCTGAGGTCATCAGTCCCCTAGAACTTAGAACTACTTAAACCTAACTAACCTAAGGACATCACACACATCCATGTCCGAGGCAGGATTCGAACCTGCAGCGCGGTTCCGGACTGAAACGCCTAGAACCGCCCGGCCAAGCCGAAGGAGCTGTTGATCACAGGAAAGCGCCATGGTAAGGAACTGCATAAAGACTTACACAAAACCTGCTACTCGTTTACCTCTCTCTAAAGTTGGATAAATGCACGATAATGACTATGACAAAGGAAAAGAAACCGATACCGTTCGCTTACAAGATCTTGAGTGGGCCTCGTACTGTAACCAAGTAGGGGCAATATTAAGGAGCCATATGAAATGCGATGATTACGTAATACGCTGAAGAGCCAAAGAAACTGCCTAATATCGTGTAGGGCCCCCATGAGCAAGCAGAAGTGCGCCAGCACGTTGTGGCATGGACTCGACTAATGTCTGAAGTAGTGCTGGAGGCAAATGACACCACGAAACCTGCACGGATGCCCATAAATCCCTAAGAGTGCGAGTGGTTGGACATCTCTTCTGAACAGCACGTTGCAACGCATGCCAGATATCCTCAATAATGTTCATGTCTGGCGAGTTTGGTGACCAGCGAAAGTATTTAAACTCAGGAGAGTGTTCCTGGAGCCAGTCTACAGCAGTTCTGGACGTGTGTAGAGTTGCATTGTCCTGCTGAAATTGCCCAAGTCCGTCGGAATGCACAATGGACATGAATGCATGCAGGTGATCAGACAGGATGCTTACGTACGTATCGCCTGTCAGTATCTAGACGTATCAGGGGCCCCATACCACTCCAACTGCACACGCCCCGCACCATTACAGAGCCTCCACCAGCTTGGAGAGTCCCCTGCTGATACGCAGCGTCCATGGATTCAGGAGGTTGTCTCCATACCCGGACAAGTCCATCCGCTCGATGGAATTTGAAACGAGACTAGTCCGACAACGCAACATGTTTCCAGTCATCAACAGTCCAATGCCGGTGTTTACGGGCCCAGGTGAGGCGTAAAGCTTTCTGTCACGCAGTCATCAAGCACGTACGAGTGGTACTTTGGCTTCCAAAGACCATATCGATGATATTTCGTTGAATGGTTCGCACGCTGACACTTGTCGGTGGCCCATGATTGAAATCTGCAGCAATTTGCGGAAGGGGTGCATTTCGGTCACGTTGACCGATTCTCTTCAGTGGTCGTTGGTCCCGTTCTTGCAAGATCTTTTTCCGACCGCAGCGATTATATTGACCGTACACTCGTGTATTGGTCGTACGGGAAAATCCCCACTTCATTGCAACCTCGAAGATGCTGTGTCCGATCGCTCGTGCGCCGACTATAAAACCACGTTCAAACTGACGTAAATCTCGATAACCTGCCATTGTAGCAGCAGTAACCGATCTAACAACTGCGCCAGACACTTGTTGTCCTATATAGGCGTTGCCGATCGCAGCGCCGTATTCTGCCGCTTTACGTATATCTGTACATGAATACGCATGCCTATACCAGTTTCTTTGGCGCTTCAGTTACAGAAGATGAGTGGCAGATTTTCATGTGTTGGAAGGATTGTGTGAAAGTGAGGTGAGTCTGTAATGGAGGTTGTATACTAGATGTTGGTCCGACCAGTTCTAGAGTACTGTTCCCCGTGTTTGAGTTCTCATCGAGTTGGCGTGACAGGAGATCTCCGACGAATTCAGACATATTTCTAGGATCGTGACAGGTGGAGATATGGAAATACTAAATACCCTATGTGATCAAAATAGCTGCCTTTGTAATGTGGAATTGACCACTAGGTATTACGAGGATCGTATCCACCAGTACAAAAGGAGGCGGGCAGTATTGGGTTGTGGACAGGGAAACAGTGACAGCAGAACGGATGGGTCAGGGGAACTCAGTGCGTTGGAATGCGGAATAGTCAGTGCACGTCACCTCAGTAACAAATCCACCAGGGGCATCTGAACCATTCTAAAGCTAGTTGACAAATGACGCAACCGGCCACAAGCTGTTTTATTTCAGTGCCATCACCAAATATGCAAATGTTCTTGTGGAGTGCAGGAGCAGAAGATATGTTTTTGATGAAAACATCTACAATCGCACCAAAAAGTATTGGCACACGTGCGTATTTATCGCTGCTGGATACTAACACCGCACCTTCCGGTACACAGCACACGTACGTGCCACCTCACATACCAGACACTACAATTCTGCCCACAGTGCCTACCATTAACAAAGAAATGCAGTGTTAAGGGCAAACATGTATCTCCTCTGCACACAAAAAGTATTAGCACAGATCGTGGCTTCTCCTTATATTGCTGGGGTTTTCCGGTACCGGAACGCCATCTGCTGACGCAATAGACACTGCCTTTTTTTCGACGGCCCAGTCGTTAGTATGTTGCTGTATAGGGCGATAGTGGTCAGCATGGGGCCGAAGAAGAAGGAACATTCAGTGGCGTTGCGTGAGACAGTGGTATTGCTCCATTCACAAGGGAGAAGCTATCGACAAATCGGAGTTACACCACGGTACGAGCCACCATTCATAAAGCATTCGGGAGGACGACGGATCAATCCCGCGTCCGGCTGTCCTGATTTAGGTTTTCTGTGATTTCCTTAAATCTGTTCAAGCATATGCCGGGATGGTTCCTCTTTGACACGGCACGGCCGACTTCCTTCCCCATCCTTTCCTAATCCGATGAGACCGATGGCCTCGCTGTTTGGTCTCTTCCCCAAAACAACCCAACCTATAATTCATACATATAAAGAGACTGGAACAACAGTGAATAAGTGTCATCCTGGACGTCCAAAAGTGCTTACAATCCGATAGCGTGGCCGTATCATCGCACTTGCTCGGAAGGAACCTGCTATAAGTGTAGCAAGTATTGCTGAGGCTGTTCAGACAACGTCCGACAAGATGGATAGTGTTCAGACTATACGAAATGTGTTACATGAGGCTGACATGCATGGACGTTCTCCCAGTAAAAAGCGATACGCAACGGAAATTAACCGGCAGGAACGCCTGCAGTTTGCCAAGGACTACATCAGCAAGCCGATGGAGTTTTGGAACACAGCGATATTTAGCGACGAATCGAAGTTCAGTGTGTTCGGATCTGATGCAAGAAAAAAACGTTTGGCGCAAGCCGAATACGCACCTCGACATCAAACACATGCATCCCACACTCAAACACGGTGGGAGCGGTATCATGATCTGGGGCTGTACGGCGGCGTCCGGCGTTGGAAATCTAGCTGTAATCCACGGTATAATGGACCATATGAGATACATCGACGTGTTGCGAGGTAATTTACACGCTAATGCACAGACATTGGGCCTTACCGGGCTGTTTCATTTCCAGGAAGACAACGACCCAAAACATACAGCCATGAAAACCCGGGAGTGGTTACTGTACAATGCCCCCAGAAGGGTTCTAACACCACTTCAGAGCCCTGATTTGAACCTCATTCAGAACCTGTGGGCTCATCTTGACACATAAGTCAGAAAAAGGCGTCCGTTCGGAAAGAAACGACTTGGAGAAAGTGCTCCTGGAGGCATGTTCGAAAATTACCCATGATATCACGCGGAATTAAGGCGCTAACGTGCTGTTATAGATGCTAAAGGGATGCACACTAGCTATTAGAAGGTGAACATCAATGAAGAAAACGAACACTGTCCGATTCATACGCGTGTGGATGCAGAAGAGTGATGTTTATTTTCATGTTACTTTACGGACAGGTGATTTGGACCTATTTGTAACCTATGTAATGTAAGGTGGCACGTGTCTGGGTTCTGTTCTGAAATATACGTTTCGTTTAACCAACAACCACTAAAATGTAACTATGCCAATACTTGTTGGTGCGATTAGATGTAGTTGAAAATATTAGTCTTCTGAAGATGGGCATGGTAGCCCGAAATCGGTTACGCCACTGACTGGTGGTGTGATTGTGAAGTGGGGACATGAAGGGATAACCACAGCTAAACTGAGACCAGTCAGACGGCATGTACTGAGGACAGGGGCCGACAAGCATTCCGGTGGGCGGCTGTAAAAAAAAAAAAAAACCGCGTGAAATCAGCAGCAGCAGAACGACTTTCCGTAGGCAGTTATGAAGAATGGGGCAGAATGGTCGAGGAGCTCCTCGTGAGCCACGCATTTCTGTGGTCAGTGGTGAGGAACGTGCACAGCACTGGAAACCAGTGATCTGGAGTGGTAAACCACGCTATAAGCTGTGGCAGTCCACTGGAAGGGTCTGGGTTTGGCGAATGGCTGGAGACCGTTACCTGCCAACATTGACGTCCGGAGAAGGTAGTCTTACAGTACGGGGGTGTTTTCCGTGGTCAGGGTGTGGTCTCCTTATTTCACTTAAGACAACGCTAAATAGTGAATGATATGAACACATTTTACTGCACTGTGCACCAGTCGAACAGCTCGGAGACGATGGTAGCTTCAGCATGACACCGCTCCCTGTCCTAAAGCACCGTACGTGAGCCAATGGTTTGTGGACACTAAGATTCCTGAAATGGACTGGTCTGCCCCGAGTCCCGACCTGAATCGAATGGAACAACTTTTGGATGAGTTAGAACGTCGACCTCGTTCCAAACCCTAGCGTCGAAAATCACTGCCGTTTCTGGCTTCATATTCGTAAATTTAGACAACATTGTCCATGAAGAACAGCGACCTGGTGCTGTATTAGGTTAAAATCAACAGTCGAGAGCGCAATAACATTTGTTTGTTTACCGGTTTCGGCTTACGTTGGAACCATCTTCAGGATTGTTTGGCCCCCTATGGCTGGTGCTGGCGGCTGCTCGGTCTTCTCGGGATGCCACCGTCTGGCTTCGGTTCTTGAGGAAGAGTGGGCGGTCATTCTTCTACAAACATTCAGATGCGCCTGTGAAAGTATTCCCATCAGAGTTTAAGAAGTCATTAAGGCGAAGGATGGACGCACCCCGTATTACTGTCCTCTAATAGGTGTCCGGAAACTTCTGCCCATGTAGTGTATATCTAAGAAGTAAACAAGCGTGGCGTAACGGTAATTCTAATGCCTCTACTACGAAAGCGGATCAACTAAATATTTGGGACGCTACATAAGAGGTAGGCATATTGACGGTGACAGATCTGTAATACGTGATCTGGAAATGTAGTGATTTGTTCGGGGTTCAAGATGTTCTGCGTTTCTAAACTGACGGCTTGATTTCCCTTCGCATCCTCCCAAAAGAAGACGTACTTGGCGGTATTGTAAATGATTAAGAGAAGTTGCAAACATTATACTCACAAAATCATTCGTTTTCCGTCATCCGTGTTTCATTTGGTTTGACTCTGGCGACGTGAGTTACATTCGTCAAACACTTGTGGTTGTATTGTGCGGCGGTTTCCGTGCCTGGGAACATCGTCTATGCGATAATTAAGATACAGCGCAGACACAGATGATCTCGGAATCCCGAATTGTTGAATAAATTCCAATACGACAGGCGCGTCTTGCGCACGTATTCACTGCCCATACGCTGAGCCGTACGCAGTCGCAACATACAGGCATCACGCACGACACATCTTCAAATGGAAGAACCCTGCCCGTCACTCTGACCACTCCGTCACCTGCAGATACAGAGCTATTCAAAACGAAGGAGGACATTTCGAATATATCTATATTTCTCCAAATTATAAAGGATACGTAGGTGTACAGTTGCAACGTCCCTGCACAGAGAAAGTTTCCGCTTTGAAAGTCCGGGCGGTTATACGCTCAGTGTGAGCACCACGTCTTACACGACAGATACCAAAGCGGCGACTCATTTCTGGGCACACGCCAATCGAATTCACAGCTCCAACAGTCGGATGTCGCTGATCTCGAAAAACAGTAGATAAAAGTGGACGAAAAGACGGGCTTTTGTATAGTGTACCCTTACAGACAAAGCTCGCAAGGGTGACGTGGCAAACCCGTCCTTCTCCTATACAATGTGGTGGACTGGTGTTATACTCGCTTCTGATGAAGACTTTTCAGGACTCGTAACACCATTCATTGAGGGATTCGAATTTTATCTCTCTGCTTGTATTATGAGTGTCCTAGGGCTTCTTTCATGAACTGCACAGCTACCTTCCACACTTCCGTCCGATGTGCGGGGGCCACCTGTGCTTTTCCGTTTGCAGATGCAGCTGCTTTCTACGAATTGTCGATGCAACTCATACGTTTACTGATAACGAAGCGGTTCCTTGTGGATTTGTTGGCGAAATACACATTGCATATTAACAACGAACTCTAATTTTATTAATGGCGACACTGGGAGCGACTGTTCCTATCGGGTTCCTACTCTCCTAGAAGAAAACAACAGCACCGCTGCCTCTTTCAACTACGCGGACCATTCTAAACTTTCATCTTTTCTCTAAGAGGGTT
The DNA here is from genome assembly GCF_023864345.2 of Schistocerca serialis cubense. Lineage (NCBI taxonomy): Eukaryota > Metazoa > Arthropoda > Insecta > Orthoptera > Acrididae > Schistocerca > Schistocerca serialis. The sequence goes on along the minus strand of NC_064647.1, from coordinate 248,707,031 downwards.
CGATTTGTGTTTCTTTCTTTTGTCTTTTGTGAAACATAAATTCTGAAATGTGATTCTTTTTTTTTTAATAACTGTGTAGAATAATTTCTGACGGTTGAAAATAAAAAGCATCTCTCCTTCTTTCAGATGCGGGTTGGGCAAATTGTCTGTAGTCACAACAGGCATCACACATTGATTCAGCTAAACAAGTATAGGACAGTACTGCCGTTCTGGCCAATCGCTACCGACCGACCGCCGTGTCACCCGCTGCCAGTGGCGCCATTTGGATGCGCTGTTGACGGGTGGGTTTGAGCACACCAGTCTCTCGTCAGCTGCAGCGGCTGCTGCTCGGTGAAGCAGCTCTTCAGTTGGTATCCCCAGACTGAATACAACACCTGTGCCACTACTCCCACCGAGGAAAAAGCCCTCGGCAGTAACGAGACTCGATCCCAGGTCCTCCGCGTCGCAGTAATGCGCGCCCACACTCAGCTACGGAACAGGGCCAGTTAAACAAGTGACGTATACCTCAAGTGAATGAGGCGAGCCACATAAAAACGTACGTCAGGGTGACCGAGAGGGACACGAAACCAGTGCCTGAAGAATACTGTTCCAGTCTATTAACTGCTATACCTGAACCGCTTTCAGCAACGCTGCAGTATCTGATAGGGTGATAACAATCAACCTGCACACGCTGTTAATACGTGGGCCATTGCATCATAAATATGGATGTCTGTATGTCGCAAATTGCCCCTCGAATTAAGGATTTCGTCCAACCAGCTGGACGTAGGTTCCCTTAGGACGTAACATCCACCCCACTGTTCCGTATCGACTCGGATCTCATGCATGGTAACAGCTTTCCGTGCGGAGGTGATGAATTTAAATTGGCCTCTAAAGAGGGGTCTTCCCGACGCACATCGCTCAGTCTCTCCGAGCGTTTCGTGTCGCATTTCACTGACGCACTGTAGCTCCCTTTGGCAGTTCTGATGCGCTTTGTGGACACCTCGAGTTTAATCTAAAAAGCGAAACAAGTACGAAAAAGTCTGACTGCTGATAGCGACTAGACAAGATGGGTATTCGACTGCAGCAAGTAAAACGCCCAACTCTGTCCCATTGCATTACAGAAAGAGAAGGTGACGCATACAGTGAGTGTTTCCACGTACGATCGGAGCGTTGTGAGCAGCAGCGGACGGCAACCAGTATAAAGAATTCCCGTTGCGACGTCACCGCACTTCCTCCCGGCCGTACCTCGGACTTCGACAGTTGTATTGGATTTAGACGAGACCATTGTAGGGAAGTTGGGGGCGGCCTTGAAAAGGGAATCGAGGAAACCGTTGCCGCATATAGCGCTCGGGATGGCTTGTCAGTAACATCTGGTCACAAAGCTTGTAAGGGGTACTTCTGAAACTTCCTGGCAGATTAAAACTGTGTGCCGGACCGAGACTCGAACTCGGGACCTTTGCCTTTCGCGGGCAAGTGCTCTACCAACTGAGCTACCCAAGCACGACTCACGCCCCGTCCTCACAGCTTCACTTCCGCCAGTACCTCGTCTCCTACCTTCCAAATTTCACAGAAGCTCTCCTGCCTTATCTGGTGGAACCCAGTATAAAGGCAGGCAGCTATGTGTGTGTGTGTGTGTGTGTGTGTGTGTGTGTGTGTGTGTGTGTGTGTGTGTTTTTCTGCTACAACCAAAACTGGTAAATAGATAAAGATATCGACGTTTTGCCCTGGTCTGCATGTAGCCGGGATATGAACCCCGTGGAAAAACCGTTTAGGAATACTTGAAAGGCGTGTTTATTCAATGGAAGGCGATTTGAGGCCAGGCCTGAGCTGGAAAGGGCGATACGAGAAGAGTGGATAACAATTTCACTGCAAGAACTACAAACCGTAACAAAATCGATCCCGAAGAGTATTTCTGAGGTAAGTAGGAACAACAGAGGTGAGACAGAGTACTAAGAATGCAATAACAGAACCGAAGAGTCAGAGCCTTTATAGTCTACCAGTTTCCACCCAGAAAATGGAAACGCCTTATTTTGCTACTCGTTGTGAAAGAAATTCCATTATGATTTTTTATGTCTTATATGTATCTATTGCTTTCATAATAAATTCGATACAGTACGCTACGGACACTGCAGTATTAGTTTCGTAGGAACCTTGCAGTATACTGATTTCCACTACTGTATTACTTTTCATACTTACGTGGATATTTTTAGATGGTTTGTATGTTACTGCACTAGTCTGGCAACTGTGTCTACAACGTGATGAAATTAGGAACAACCACTTAACAGCAGGTTTATTGTTTCAAAACAACAGCTTCAGAGAAATGTTTGAATCAGTGGCAGTCAACCTGGTCCCACTAGTGAGTGCTCTAGCTTTCGTGGTAGGTGGTAGGTATATTAAGAGTAATCATTAGGCTTTCATCGATTTTGTTTTTATTGTTTTTATATCGCTTAACCTGCTGTAAGTTTGCTTTATCAGTGTGATAAAGTTACTTCCCTACTTCATAAATCACTATTATTGTGAACAGGTGGGCGCTTAGAAAATAGTACTACTAAAAGCGACAAAAAAGGGGCGGTAGGTTGGAAAAGGTTGTCTACTTCTGGTTTAAGGGCTGTCTGGAGGCAGAGTTTCAGGTCGCCAGATAACCATTTTCTACGTTCTGCGCGTTTCGAGAGAAACTGTTTCCTTGGACAATGTATAAATTTCAGAAGGCTGGAAGGTGATGCTGATCCATCTACCTTTCTTTTCCGAACCGTATACGGCAGAATGTAAATTATTTTTGAAAACTGTATGGCCTTTCATATTTTAACTAGCAATAGGAGATTTCGCGCACGGGTTTAACATCGCAATGCTCGCTATTAAATAGTGTTTTTTGGTAACTGGCTTTCAGGAGGTGCCCATACACCCATCTCAACAGTGGAATGTCAATTGGAAATGCCGTGTGGCTAGGGCCTCCCGTCGGGTAGACCGTTCGCCTGGTGCAAGTCTTTCGAGTTGACGCCACTTCGGCGACCTGCGCGTCGATGGGGATGAAAGGATGATGATAAGGACAACACAACATCCAGTCCCTGAGCGGAGAAAATCTCCGATCCAGCCGGGAATCGAACCCGGGTCGTTAGGCATGACATTCCGTCGCGCTGACTACTCAGCTACCAGGGGTGGACAGTGGAATGTCAATTATGACAATACGAACGTGAGGATAGTACAACACCCAGACCCCGACCTGAGTTTGTGGGTTAAAAATCCGCTTGACTTGCGAGCAATTTTCTTAATTTATTCCAAGACCGGTTTCGAAGCTTAAAGCTTCATCTTCAGGTGCCACCAAATAATTACGAGAGCGTGAATGTGTGGCTGTCGGGCTGGTCAGTCATGGGGAGGGGGAGGGCGGAGTCACACCGGCGCGTGGGGGCGTAGGGCCAACAACCGACCGACCGCCTGGCCCGACCGCCACACTTTCATGTTTTCATAATTATTCGGTGCCTCCTGAAAATGAAGCTTTAAGCTTCGAAACTGGTCGTGGATTAAATTACGAAATTTACTTGCAACGTAAGCGGATTTTTGTTTTGTAAATATGTTCTGCAGCTGCAGATGTGCACACGATTACATATCCTGCCCCGAGCGGAGAAAATCTCCGACACGGCCGAGAATCGAGCCCGCGCCTCTTCGGTTAGCAGTGCTCCGCGCTGACCTTGCAGGTAGCGACGTTCGTCCACTGTACACCTCGGACCGTCTGCGGAATTGGCTGGCCCGCTTCCGCAGCGTAGCTCAGTAGCTGCCCGCGAGAAGCGGCGCCTTCTTCTACGGGGAAGCGGGTCCCGGCTGACGTGCCAGACAAGCGCTTCCGGCGGGCGGTTTTTGCCTACCGCGGGCCACACGGGGACCCTTGTGCTTCTCTGCAGCGCCTCTCAACTGCAAAAAGCGCAGCTCCACCTCTCGAGGGTCTCCCTCACATCTCGATAAGTCGTCCGCCGTCTCTCAGCTAAACGTCTCACTAAGCGCCGGCGGTAGACACCCGTAGCTGAAACACGTCTCTACGTGCGTAGCCAACGTCACCGCCGAATCCTTTAATACTCCTCCTTCCTTTCTGCGTTAGGGCCTTCAGGAGACCGTGTCCCAATTTCAGTTCCTCGTCTTCGGTCATCCTCCTGACTTTTTCGGCGAATTTCACCGATGAAGTCTTCTCGGGGTATCAGACGAGTACCAACGTCGCCCTAAGCAACGTTTCAGCGAATCGCCTGAAGATGACGAGAAGGAAACTCACTTCGGCGGAATTACTAAACGTATTTTTCCAAAATTCCTTCACGAAAGAAAATATACACTGAAGCGCCAGAGAAAGTATGCATATTCAAGTACAGAGACTGACGCAGTTCTTACATCGCTTACTGCTGCTGTAATGGGAGGTTATAAAGATTTGAGTGAGTTTCAACGTGGTGTTGTAGTTGGCGCACGAGCGATGGGACACAGCATCTCCGATTTAGAGATGAAGTATGGAATTTCCCGTACGACCATTCCACGAGTTTACCGTGAATATCAGGAACCGGTAAAACATCAAATCTCCGACATCGCTTCGGCGGGAAAATGATCCTGCAAGAACAGGACTAACCACAACTGATGACAATCGTTCAAAGTGACAAAAGTGCAATCCTTCCGGAAATAGCTGCAGATTTCAGTGCTGCGCCATCAACCATTCAACGAAACATCATCGATATGGGCTGTTGGAGCTGAACGCCCATTCGTGTACCCTTAATGACTGCACGACACAAAGCTTTACCCCTCGCCTGGGACACTGGACTGTTGATGACTGGAAAAACCTTGCCTGGTCGGACGAGTCTCGTCTCAAATTGTATCGAGCGGATGAACGTGTATAGATATGGAGACAACCTCATGAATCAGAGGACCCTGCATGTCAGCAGGGGACTGTAAAAGTTGGTGGAGGCTCTGTAATGGTGCGGCGTGTGTAGTTCGAGTGATATGGCGCCCCTGATAAGTCTACATACGACTCCGACATGTGACTTGTACGCACGCATCCATCACCTGCATCCACTGACGACCACTGTGCATTCCGACGGACTTGGCCAATTCCAGCAGGACAACACGACACCCCACACGCCCAGAATTGCTACTGAGTGGCTCCAGGAACACTCTTATGCGTTTAAACACTTCCGCTGGCCACCAAACTCCCCAGACCTGGACTTTATTGAGCATATCTGTGATGCCTTGCAACGTGCTGTTCAGAAGAGATCTCCGCCCCCTCGTACTCTTCGGGTTTATGGACAGCTCTGCAGGATCCATGGTGACAGTTCCCTTCACTGCTACTTCAGACCGTAGTCGAGACCTTGGCACGTCGTGTTGCGGCACTTCTGCGTGTTCGCGGAAGCCCTATGCGATATTAGGGAGGTGTACCAGTCTCTTTGGCTCTCCAGAGCATGCCAGATTTCGAATCAAGAACAGCCGCCAACATGAGTAATGTGGAAGTAGATAACCTCGGTGTAGCGAAGCAGCTTAAATAACTTTATCACTCCGGCCCAGAGGGTATACCAATTACGTTCCTTTCAGAATATGCTGATAGAATAGCTCTATACTTAGCAATCATACACATTGGTCTCATTACTTCACTGTGTTTTCGATGATCGACTTTACGAACTTTTTTATTTTTTTTGTGGACTTGTTATATGTTTCTGTCAGTGGTAATTCAGGATAACGCACTTCAGTTTACGTCCGCCCCAGTAGCTGAGTGGTCAGCGTGACGGATTGCCGTCCTCTGGGCCCGGGTTCGATTCCCGGCTGGGTCGGAGATTTTCTCCGCTCAGGGACTGGGTGTTGTGTTCATCATCATTTCATCCCCATCCGGCGTGCAGGTCGCCCAATGTGGCGCCGAATGTAATAAGACCTGCGATATGGCGGCCGGACCTGCCCCGCGAGGGGCCTCCCGGCCAATGACGCCAAACGCTCATCATCATCACTTCAGTTTACGTCGCGACTGACAGTCTGAAACTGAACTTTCGGACTTTGAATGTTTGCTGTTGATTTTCTTGAACGAATGTGCAGCTAATGATCTTCGTCTGCAGATGCTTCTGTATTTCATGGTCTGCTCACTCTACATATGTATGTATTATGATTTTGTTGCTTTCTTTTCTTTTGAATTCACAATTTGTGTAAAGCTGCCATTCACGCATATGGGAATGCTATTAAACCAAGTAAAAGTGTATTTAATCTACAGTGTGCACCAAAAGTGACTACCAATCGTAGAGTAACTTGTACTAGTTGTTTGCAAAAGTATCGAAAAGTTCTTCTACGATTTACTTGAAAGTTTTGCGTAATATTCTAACGAAAGCTGGAACGGACATATGTTCGATCGAATTACTTCATATCCTATTAACAATATTTAAAATCAATACATCCTATTATTAATCCAATTCAGAAAAATCTCGTGAATTCATAATCAACTTACGTGGGTGTTTTTTTAATGGACTTGTAGTCCGGGGTGATATGTTACAATGCAGCATCACCGGTCTATTCCGGTCTAACTGTGTAGGTGGGGCAGTAAATTTCCACAGGGCAGTGACTGCGTCACTGCAATTCACTTTGGAGGTGTGGCGGTGGAACTTCTAGTCCCGTACAACCCTCTGACGGTGATAGTACTACATGAGCCAAGCAGAAAAATTTTGCCTAACATGGGCAGGTGTTGTAGGACTGTGGAACGTTGTGGGTGTTTTTTTAATGGACTTGTAGTCCGGGGTGATATGTTACAATGCAGCATCACCGGTCTATTCCGGTCTAACTGTGTAGGTGGGGCAGTAAATTTCCACAGGGCAGTGACTGCGTCACTGCAATTCACTTTGCAGGTGTGGCGGTGGAACTTCTAGTCCCGTACAACCCTCTGACGGTGATAGTACTACATGAGCCAAGCAGAAAAATTTTGCCTAACATAGGCAGGTGTTGTAGGACTGTGGAACGTTTTTTGTATAATAATATACTCTCTTGTTAAAATCGACTGCGAGAAAGAAATGCCGCGCTCTCTTCTGTTGTGGACATGTGCGGTTTTCTGTTATTTTTCTAAATATTTTTAACTACGATAGCAGAAAATTTAAATCATTGGACAAAGTGCTTCTCCCGTATATATTCTTTTCGGTTACACAAATTTTGTCTGCTTTGACAGAAAATAGGGAAGTTGTATTTATGGATAATTGGCTTATGATTAGAATATTAACGTGTAACCCCTTAATTTGCAATAACAATACACAAGGCTCAAGGTCAGAGACAGAGGAGGGGGGGGGGGGTGGTAAGAGGAGACAGGCAGAGGGGGGTGGGGTGGAAATTGGCATTGAGTGGGGGAAGGAGGTGATGGACAGAAAGAGGTGGGGGGAAATTGTTAGGACGTATATCCAATTCCCGGATATATTTAGCAATTGGGAAGTTTTGTCGCGTTCGCAACTGAAATTACGAAATAAATGAACACTTTGTTGAAGCTACGGGGTTGTTTGTAACGTTCTTTCCGGTATTGTTTTCCATCTTCGTTGATACATTTCGTCAGACCATCTGGGACGCTGAAGCATTCTTTATTAGAATCAGTGTCTACAAAAGCGATACAAATAACTTCTTTCAAGTCCTCAGTTGTGGGCGGTTTTGTAGCATACACTTTAACATACCCACAAAAGAAGAAATCCGGTGGTGTAAGGTCAGAAGATCTGGACGTCATTTCTATTGTCTCTCGCCGTCTAATTTCCGAGAAGATACTTAATGAACGTAATTTCGCATGGAAGATGCGTAATGCGGTGGGCGTCCATCACGTTGAAAGTAAAGTGAGTTGAAGTCGCCGTAGGTTATTTGCAGTTCCGGAATGGGATAAGTTGTCAGTATTTCCAGGTAGTTCTTTCCAGTTACTGTTTCATCAAACAGCCGATGTTATCTTAATATTTTCGAAGGGTTACGACAGTGAGTTTTGTCCCGCCCTGTATAATTCTCTGGTTTCCGCAAAATTATTAGTCTTACGGGATTTTTCCATGACTTTATTTAAATACACTCCTGGAAATTGAAATAAGAACACCGTGAATTCATTGTCCCAGGAAGGGGAAACTTTATTGACACATTCCTGGGGTCAGATACATCACATGATCACACTGACAGAACCACAGGCACATAGACACAGGCAACAGAGCATGCACAATGTCGGCACTAGTACAGTGTATATCCACCTTTCGCAGCAATGCAGGCTGCTATTCTCCCATGGAGACGATCGTAGAGATGCTGGATGTAGTCCTGTGGAACGGCTTGCCATGCCATTTCCACCTGGTGCCTCAGTTAGACCAGCGTTCGTGCTGGACGTGCAGACCGCGTGAGACGACGCTTCATCCAGTCCCAAACATGCTCAATGGGGCACAGATCCGGAGATCTTGCTGGCCAGGGTGGTT